>NC_069505.1:553179329-553346829 GCF_027579735.1 Bombina bombina | reverse complement strand
CATTACAAACCAGTTTAGCAATATTAGCAGTGATGGTGTCAGATACCAGGATATGGGCTTATACAATGTGATGGATCCAGAGTCTCAGCACTGCCAAACCTTTTCTGGAATTATGATCCCCTCAGCTGGTCAGAGAGAGTTATGCTCTAGTTCAACTCAAAGAGATGATACAATATTATACAGTAATGAAGCTCCTGCTGCTAAACCAACTTATGACTTGAATCTTCATGCTGTAATCTGCTCTAAAGCTAAGGACAGGAAAAGTGATGCCCCATGGCAAAAGCAAATCAAATCTATAGGTACCTTGCACAGAAGCTCTATCACTGCACCTATAGCTCCTCCAGCTGATTTTATAGACCAGCTTAACACTAGGAGGAATGAAGGTGTCCAACAGGATATGAACCTATATAATGTAATGGACTTAGAGGCTGAGATTTGCCAAGCCTTCTCTGGTATAATAGCCCCTTCTGTTTGCTCCAGTTCAACTCAAAAAGCAGATGCAATGTTTTTCCTGAATGATGCTTCTGCTGTTAAACCAACTTTTGACTTGACTCCTTATGCTCCAATCTGGTCTGAAGATGAAGAAAGGAAAAGTATTGATGAACACCAACAGGTAGCTAAGTCCACATATTGCACATTGCAACCAAAGGTCATCACTACGCCTACAGACTCCCATGCTGGCCCTATAGAGCAGTTTACCACTAATAAAGATGGTGGTGTCCACCATCAGGCTATGGATTTATATAATATGATTCCCAAAGAGCCTCAGTGCCTCCCGTCCTCTGCTATTTTGGACCGTTCTGATGGCCAGAGAGATGTTCAATCCAGTTCAACACTAACAGCTAATGCAATGGTACAGCATTTTGAAACATTGAGTAATTGCTATTCTACATCTGCTTCAAAACCACCTTATGGCTTAAAACTTCACATCACAAGCAAGTCTGAAGCTGAAGAAAGCAACAGAAATGGCAAATGGAAACAGCAAACTAAGTATATGGACACCTCACCTATGGCCTTTATAGATACATTGAATACTGTAAGGAATAAAGGTGTCTTACATGAAGATTTTGGCTTATGTAATTTGATGGACCAAGGGTCTCATTGCTCCCAATCTCCCTCTGGCATAATAGTCCCTTCTGCTTTTCACAGTTCAACAGATTCAGTGTTGCAGAAGAGCAAAGAATCTGCCACTAAACCAACCTATATATTGAATGTTCATGGTGCAATCTGGTCTGAAGCTGAGGAAATAAAAAGTACTGCTGAAGACCAACAGCAAACCAAGTTTATGGACACATTACAACCAAACACAAACACAGCATCTATAGCCCCATATGTGAGCCTCATAGAGGAGGTTAACAGTATTAAGGATGCTGGTGTCAGCCATCAGGTTATGGACTTATATAATATGATTCCCCCAGAGTCTCAGTTTTGTCAGTCCTTCTCGTCCACTGTGGACCCTTCTGCTGGTCAGAGAGAACCACAAGGAGCCAATGCCATTGTAAACCACTTTGGAGCCTCAAGTAATAACCTTTCTGTTTCTTCCAACTTGAAAGTTCAGGCTGAAACCAAGTCTGTAACTAAGGAACGCAAAAGCCCAGTCAAACGGCAACAAAACCCCAAGTCTACACATATATCAATACCAAGTATCACTGTAAATGCTCCTTATGGAATTACAATTAAAAATATCCAGGAGAAACAGAAATTCTTCAATAGGGTGTACAAGTCAGTTGCTTGGAAGTTAGTTTCTGTTGGAGGATTTCGACTCCACCTAAATCATGCAGAGCTATTAAATGCCTGTATTGAATATTGGAAATCCACATTGGATATTCAGTTTTACCCTCTAAAAGGAGTCACCAACATACCATTGAAAACAATCAATGAAAAATATATAATGTGTGAATTCAGATGCCAAAGTGTTTGTTTAGGTATAGGTTTTGGGACAACTGAAGATTTCGCAAAAGTTGCAGCTGCCAGGAAAGCGATGAAAGGTTTTCTAAAAACGAAAGTTGTGGTTAAAATATGGAAAAGGAAATTATTTGGGGACGAAATTGAAGACTTGGCATTATGTGGTGAAGACATTTAACCTTTGAACTTGCCTCCACCATTGAACAACCAGCAATCTAAAAATGAACACGTACCCAATTTATTTATGGGCTTGAACCAAATAAAGAACTAAAATAATTTTTGGTTAACTTTTTTTTTTATTGACAGTATTATTTTTTGTTTCTGGAAGCAAAGAACAATTTTAAATAACTTTTATATTTTCAACATATATAAAAATAAAAAATAAAAGATGTAATTTATGATCCCTGGTTATTGATAATATATATAAATGTTACACGTTTGTTGTCCGTATGATGTGAACATAACTGCTCCACCTCCACTGAGTTATCGCTACTTAGTATGAGCTTGACGAATGAGTTTCACTTTTACCTTGATTGTAGTGTAAGGAAAGTAAGTCAATACACTAGATTTGCATAATCAGCAAATTAATGATAAAAAGACAATGCAATAGCACTTCATGGGGTCGATCCGATAAAAATCGTCGCCCGCAAAAGCCGGCGACACCAATAATTTCGCGGATTTGGTATCCTATATACGGCGTAAGCTAGAAGTTACGCGCGTATATTTCTGCCGTCGCCCGCAGTTTTTTGGGCCATAGGCAGGTATACCAAACCCGCGCAGTTTGGTATCCAATATGCAGCGTAAGGACTTACGTGGCGAAAATGGAGAAAACTTACTCCATTTTCACCTCGCCACAAAAAGCAGCCGTAAGAAGCCTTACGCTGACTATTGGAGCCCCGTAACTCCCTAAACTAACTAGAAAATAAACCTAACACCTAACGCATGCGCAATGTCTATCTCCCTGTCAACCGCGATCTGCTAAAATAAACCTAACACCTAACGCATGCGCAATGTCTATCTCCCTGTCAACCGCGATCCCCCCCCCCGAAATCCCTAATAAAGTTATTACCCCCTAAACCGCCGCTCCCGGACCCCGCCGCCATCTACATAAACTAACCCCCTACTGTGAGCCTCTAAAACCGCCGCCATCTACCTTATCTATCCCCTAATCTGACCCCTTACACCGCCGCCACCTATATAAAAATTATTAACCCCTAATCTAATCCCCCTATACCGCCGCCAGCTATATTAATATTATTAACCCCTAATGTAAGCCCCTTACACCGCCGCCATCTCTATTAAAATGATTAACCCCTAATTGAATCTACCTACCCCGCCGCCAGCTATATTATCTATATTAACCCTAAGTATATTATAGTTAATATAGTTATTACATTATATATATTAACTATATTAACCCTAATTATATTAGGGTTAATATAGTTACTATAGTATTTATATTAACTATATTAACTCTATCTAACACTAACACCCCTAACTATATTTATATTAAATTAATCTAATTAATTTATAAACTAAAATATTCCTATTTAAATCTAAATACTTACCTATAAAATAAACCCTAAGATAGCTACAATATAATTAATAATTACATTGTAGCTATGTTAGGGTTAATATTTATTTTACAGGTAAATTGTTAATTATTTTAACTAGGTATAATAGATATTAAATAGTTATTAACTATTTAATATCTACCTAGTTAAAATAATTACCCAATTACCTGTAAAATAAATCCTAACCTAAGTTATAAATACACCTACACTATCAATAAATTAAATAAAGTACAAACATCTATCTAAAAATACAATTAAATTAACTAAACTAAATTACAAAAACAAACAAACACTAAATTACAAAAAATAAAAAAAAGATTACAAGATTTTTAAGCTAATTACACCTATTCTAAGCCCCCTAATAAAATAATAAACCCCCAAAATAAAAAAAATTCCCTGCCCTATTCTAAATTAAACATATTTCAAAGCTCTTTACCTTACCAGCCCTTAAAAGGGCCTTTTGTGGGGCATGCCCCAAAGAATTCAGCTCTTTTGCATTCAACAAATACAATCCCCCCCCTCATTACAACCCACCACCCACATACCCCTATTCTAAACCCACCCAAACCCCCCTTAAAAAAGCCTAACACTACCCCCCTGAAGATCTCCCTACCTTGTCTTCACCACACCGGGCCGAACTCCTGATCCGATCCGGGCGATGTCGTCCTCCAAGCGGCAAAGAAGAATTCTTCCTCCGGCGACGTCCTCCTCCAAGCGGCAGCAAAGTCTTCATTCTTCCGGCGGCATCTTCAATCTTCTTTCTTCGCTCCGCCGCACACGCATATATACACACACACACACACACACATATATATATATATATATACACACACACATATATATATATATATATATACACACGCATATATACACACACACACACATATATATATATATATATATACACACGCATATATACACACACACACACATATATATATATATATACACACACACATATATATATATATATACACACGCATATATACACACACACACACACATAGATTTATTTGGTTTATTAACAGAGCCACTAACTCACTAATGATTACAAATAATTGTACTATTGTGTTAACACCTGCCCGCCTGGTCGTTAGCCAGTAACGGGCAATACTAGTGTAGCTGTTTAGCAGCCGCAGGATCTCCGGTATTATTGAATGCTCTCTCGCTGCGAACTAATAACTAACAGCGAATCCCGATCCAAACGTCCCCCTCACCTTAACCCGGTGTTTTATCCTCATGGCTTCTAAGAAGCGGCGCGCAGCCTCTACAGACCTGGCGCTATTTTGTGTCGGAAACATCAAGCAGCAGCCGCACGTACCGCCCCCTCATACCCACCAGTCCTCCGGGCAGCATATTGCCCATCCTGTTAATACGGTACCAGAAACCTCTGGTGACACCGAACTATGGCCCTGCAGAAGGAAGAGGTGGGTGACAGATACAGACAGACGGGGTGGCAATAAACAGTTATATAATAGTAACAGTGCCACATATAACACTTATAATGATGTCATGGTCGGGAGGGCACAGGATCAACAACACACTATGATGATGGGCCAATTAACAAGAGGGCATCATGATGCTGCTTTTTTTGAGGTGGATGCTCATTTGGGTAGGGGGGGATGTACACTCCGGACTCCTTATATGGCACCAGAGGCTCTTCCTGTTAACCCTCAGACTCTTCCAATGTACTCCCATGATTTACCAATAGGTCTCCAGGACCTTCATGTAGCCCCTCCAGCTTTTCCAGTTGCCCCACATCAGATTTTTCCCTTAGACACTCTTTCAGCCCAGTATCACACTGCTATACAGGGGGGATTGTGCCCCTGGTTCACAGACAGTTATAATTTGATTTCTCCCTGGGTTGCACCTTTTGCCCCACAGGCAGCACCTGCTATTTACAATTTTATTAGGAATGATTGTCCCAGACACCAGGTTATGGGCTCTTATAATGATGTGACTGCCCCCCAATCACAACACGGGCAGCCCTCCCCAAGCGTCATGGTCCCTTATGGTTGCCAGGCACAAGTTGGCCCTAGTACAATGCAAACAATGGATACAGCATTACATAACTTTAAAACCTCAAATAATCTGTATTCTGTATGTGCTGCAAATTCACCTTATCGGTTGAATGCTCACAGCTTAAGCAGGCCTAAAGCTGGGGAAAGGAAAGGTGCTTCAAGAAGGCGCCAAAAAAACAAGTCTATAGATACCTCAAGAACAACTGCTGTCATTGTATCTATTGCTTCTCCAGCTGCCATTACAAACCAGTTTAGCAATATTAGCAGTGATGGTGTCAGATACCAGGATATGGGCTTATACAATGTGATGGATCCAGAGTCTCAGCACTGCCAAACCTTTTCTGGAATTATGATCCCCTCAGCTGGTCAGAGAGAGTTATGCTCTAGTTCAACTCAAAGAGATGATACAATATTATACAGTAATGAAGCTCCTGCTGCTAAACCAACTTATGACTTGAATCTTCATGCTGTAATCTGCTCTAAAGCTAAGGACAGGAAAAGTGATGCCCCATGGCAAAAGCAAATCAAATCTATAGGTACCTTGCACAGAAGCTCTATCACTGCACCTATAGCTCCTCCAGCTGATTTTATAGACCAGCTTAACACTAGGAGGAATGAAGGTGTCCAACAGGATATGAACCTATATAATGTAATGGACTTAGAGGCTGAGATTTGCCAAGCCTTCTCTGGTATAATAGCCCCTTCTGTTTGCTCCAGTTCAACTCAAAAAGCAGATGCAATGTTTTTCCTGAATGATGCTTCTGCTGTTAAACCAACTTTTGACTTGACTCCTTATGCTCCAATCTGGTCTGAAGATGAAGAAAGGAAAAGTATTGATGAACACCAACAGGTAGCTAAGTCCACATATTGCACATTGCAACCAAAGGTCATCACTACGCCTACAGACTCCCATGCTGGCCCTATAGAGCAGTTTACCACTAATAAAGATGGTGGTGTCCACCATCAGGCTATGGATTTATATAATATGATTCCCAAAGAGCCTCAGTGCCTCCCGTCCTCTGCTATTTTGGACCGTTCTGATGGCCAGAGAGATGTTCAATCCAGTTCAACACTAACAGCTAATGCAATGGTACAGCATTTTGAAACATTGAGTAATTGCTATTCTACATCTGCTTCAAAACCACCTTATGGCTTAAAACTTCACATCACAAGCAAGTCTGAAGCTGAAGAAAGCAACAGAAATGGCAAATGGAAACAGCAAACTAAGTATATGGACACCTCACCTATGGCCTTTATAGATACATTGAATACTGTAAGGAATAAAGGTGTCTTACATGAAGATTTTGGCTTATGTAATTTGATGGACCAAGGGTCTCATTGCTCCCAATCTCCCTCTGGCATAATAGTCCCTTCTGCTTTTCACAGTTCAACAGATTCAGTGTTGCAGAAGAGCAAAGAATCTGCCACTAAACCAACCTATATATTGAATGTTCATGGTGCAATCTGGTCTGAAGCTGAGGAAATAAAAAGTACTGCTGAAGACCAACAGCAAACCAAGTTTATGGACACATTACAACCAAACACAAACACAGCATCTATAGCCCCATATGTGAGCCTCATAGAGGAGGTTAACAGTATTAAGGATGCTGGTGTCAGCCATCAGGTTATGGACTTATATAATATGATTCCCCCAGAGTCTCAGTTTTGTCAGTCCTTCTCGTCCACTGTGGACCCTTCTGCTGGTCAGAGAGAACCACAAGGAGCCAATGCCATTGTAAACCACTTTGGAGCCTCAAGTAATAACCTTTCTGTTTCTTCCAACTTGAAAGTTCAGGCTGAAACCAAGTCTGTAACTAAGGAACGCAAAAGCCCAGTCAAACGGCAACAAAACCCCAAGTCTACACATATATCAATACCAAGTATCACTGTAAATGCTCCTTATGGAATTACAATTAAAAATATCCAGGAGAAACAGAAATTCTTCAATAGGGTGTACAAGTCAGTTGCTTGGAAGTTAGTTTCTGTTGGAGGATTTCGACTCCACCTAAATCATGCAGAGCTATTAAATGCCTGTATTGAATATTGGAAATTCACATTGGATATTCAGTTTTACCCTCTAAAAGGAGTCACCAACATACCATTGAAAACAATCAATGAAAAATATATAATGTGTGAATTCAGATGCCAAAGTGTTTGTTTAGGTATAGGTTTTGGGACAACTGAAGATTTCGCAAAAGTTGCAGCTGCCAGGAAAGCGATGAAAGGTTTTCTAAAAACGAAAGTTGTGGTTAAAATATGGAAAAGGAAATTATTTGGGGACGAAATTGAAGACTTGGCATTATGTGGTGAAGACATTTAACCTTTGAACTTGCCTCCACCATTGAACAACCAGCAATCTAAAAATGAACACGTACCCAATTTATTTATGGGCTTGAACCAAATAAAGAACTAAAATAATTTTTGGTTAACTTTTTTTTTTATTGACAGTATTATTTTTTGTTTCTGGAAGCAAAGAACAATTTTAAATAACTTTTATATTTTCAACATATATAAAAATAAAAAATAAAAGATGTAATTTATGATCCCTGGTTATTGATAATATATATAAATGTTACACGTTTGTTGTCCGTATGATGTGAACATAACTGCTCCACCTCCACTGAGTTATCGCTACTTAGTATGAGCTTGACGAATGAGTTTCACTTTTACCTTGATTGTAGTGTAAGGAAAGTAAGTCAATACACTAGATTTGCATAATCAGCAAATTAATGATAAAAAGACAATGCAATAGCACTTCATGGGGTCGATCCGATAAAAATCGTCGCCCGCAAAAGCCGGCGACGCCAATAATTGCGCGGATTTGGTATCCTATATACGGCGTAAGCTAGAAGTTACGCGCGTATATTTCTGCCGTCGCCCGCAGTTTTTTGGGCCATAGGCAGGTATACCAAACCCGCGCAGTTTGGTATCCAATATGCAGCGTAAGGACTTACGTGGCGAAAATGGAGAAAACTTACTCCATTTTCACCTCGCCACAAAAAGCAGCCGTAAGAAGCCTTACGCTGACTATTGGAGCCCCGTAACTCCCTAAACTAACTAGAAAATAAACCTAACACCTAACGCATGCGCAATGTCTATCTCCCTGTCAACCGCGATCTGCTAAAATAAACCTAACACCTAACGCATGCGCAATGTCTATCTCCCTGTCAACCGCGATCCCCCCCCCCGAAATCCCTAATAAAGTTATTACCCCCTAAACCGCCGCTCCCGGACCCCGCCGCCATCTACATAAACTAACCCCCTACTGTGAGCCTCTAAAACCGCCGCCATCTACCTTATCTATCCCCTAATCTGACCCCTTACACCGCCGCCACCTATATAAAAATTATTAACCCCTAATCTAATCCCCCTATACCGCCGCCAGCTATATTAATATTATTAACCCCTAATGTAAGCCCCTTACACCGCCGCCATCTCTATTAAAATGATTAACCCCTAATTTAATCTACCTACCCCGCCGCCAGCTATATTATCTATATTAACCCTAAGTATATTATAGTTAATATAGTTATTACATTATATATATTAACTATATTAACCCTAATTATATTAGGGTTAATATAGTTACTATAGTATTTATATTAACTATATTAACTCTATCTAACACTAACACCCCTAACTATATTTTTATTAAATTAATCTAATTAATTTATAAACTAAAATATTCCTATTTAAATCTAAATACTTACCTATAAAATAAACCCTAAGATAGCTACAATATAATTAATAATTACATTGTAGCTATGTTAGGGTTAATATTTATTTTACAGGTAAATTGTTAATTATTTTAACTAGGTATAATAGATATTAAATAGTTATTAACTATTTAATATCTACCTAGTTAAAATAATTACCCAATTACCTGTAAAATAAATCCTAACCTAAGTTATAAATACACCTACACTATCAATAAATTAAATAAAGTACAAACATCTATCTAAAAATACAATTAAATTAACTAAACTAAATTACAAAAACAAACAAACACTAAATTACAAAAAATAAAAAAAAGATTACAAGATTTTTAAGCTAATTACACCTATTCTAAGCCCCCTAATAAAATAATAAACCCCCAAAATAAAAAAAATTCCCTGCCCTATTCTAAATTAAACATATTTCAAAGCTCTTTACCTTACCAGCCCTTAAAAGGGCCTTTTGTGGGGCATGCCCCAAAGAATTCAGCTCTTTTGCATTCAACAAATACAATCCCCCCCCCCATTACAACCCACCACCCACATACCCCTATTCTAAACCCACCCAAACCCCCCTTAAAAAAGCCTAACACTACCCCCCTGAAGATCTCCCTACCTTGTCTTCACCACACCGGGCCGAACTCCTGATCCGATCCGGGCGATGTCGTCCTCCAAGCGGCAAAGAAGAATTCTTCCTCCGGCGACGTCCTCCTCCAAGCGGCAGCAAAGTCTTCATTCTTCCGGCGGCATCTTCAATCTTCTTTCTTCGCTCCGCCGCCGCGGAGCATCCATCCCGGCCGACTGCTAAACTTGGAATGAGGTACCTTTAAATGACGTCATCCAAGATGGCGTCCGCCGAATTCCGATTGGCTGATAGGATTCTATCAGCCAATCGGAATTAAGTTAAAAAAATCTGATTGGCTGATTGAATCAGCCAATCAGATTCAAGTTCAATCCGATTGGCTGATCCAATCAGCCAATCAGATTGAGCTCGCATTCTATTGGCTGATCGGAACAGCCAATAGAATGCGAGCTCAATCTGATTGGCTGATTGGATCAGCCAATCGGATTGAACTTGAATCTGATTGGCTGATTCAATCAGCCAATCAGATTTTTTTAACTTAATTCCGATTGGCTGATAGAATCCTATCAGCCAATCGGAATTCGGCGGACGCCATCTTGGATGACGTCATTTAAAGGTACCTCATTCCAAGTTTAGCAGTCGGCCGGGATGGATGCTCCGCGGCGGCGGAGCGAAGAAAGAAGATTGAAGATGCCGCCGGAAGAATGAAGACTTTGCTGCCGCTTGGAGGAAGACGTCGCCGGAGGAAGAATTCTTCTTTGCCGCTTGGAGGATGACATCGCCGGAGGAAGAATTCTTCTTTGCCGCTTGGAGGACGACATCGCCCGGATCGGATCAGGAGTTCGGCCCGGTGTGGTGAAGACAAGGTAGGGAGATCTTCAGGGGGGTAGTGTTAGGCTTTTTTAAGGGGGGTTTGGGTGGGTTTAGAATAGGGGTATGTGGGTGGTGGGTTGTAATGGGGGGGGGGATTGTATTTGTTGAATGCAAAAGAGCTGAATTCTTTGGGGCATGCCCCACAAAAGGCCCTTTTAAGGGCTGGTAAGGTAAAGAGCTTTAAAATATGTTTAATTTAGAATAGGGCAGGGAATTTTTTTTATTTTGGGGGTTTATTATTTTATTAGGGGGCTTAGAATAGGTGTAATTAGCTTAAAAATCTTGTAATCTTTTTTTTATTTTTTGTAATTTAGTGTTTGTTTGTTTTTGTAATTTAGTTTAGTTAATTTAATTGTATTTTTAGATAGATGTTTGTACTTTATTTAATTTATTGATAGTGTAGGTGTATTTATAACTTAGGTTAGGATTTATTTTACAGGTAATTGGGTAATTATGTTAACTAGGTAGATATTAAATAGTTAATAACTATTTAATATCTATTATACCTAGTTAAAATAATTAACAATTTACCTGTAAAATAAATATTAACCCTAACATAGCTACAATGTAATTATTAATTATATTGTAGCTATCTTAGGGTTTATTTTATAGGTAAGTATTTAGATTTAAATAGGAATATTTTAGTTTATAAATTAATTAGATTAATTTAATATAAATATAGTTAGGGGTGTTAGTGTTAGATAGAGTTAATATAGTTAATATAAATACTATAGTAACTATATTAACCCTAATATAATTAGGGTTAATATAGTTAATATATATAATGTAATAACTATATTAACTATAATATACTTAGGGTTAATATAGATAATATAGCTGGCGGCGGGGTAGGTAGATTAAATTAGGGGTTAATCATTTTAATAGAGATGGCGGCGGTGTAAGGGGCTTAGATTAGGGGTTAATAATTTTAATATAGATGGCGGCGGTGTTAAGGGCTCACTTTAGGGGGTTATAGATATAATATAGCTGGCGGCGGGGTACGGGAGCGGCGGTTTAGGGGTTAATAACTTTATTAGGTTGCGGCGGGGTAAAGGAGCGGCGGTTTAGGGGTTAATAGCTTTTTTATTGTTAGGCTAGTGAGGGGGGATAGCGGATAGAGGGTTAGACAGTGCGGGCTATGTTAGGGAGGCGTGTTAGACAGTGCGGGCTATGTTAGGGAGGCGTGTTAGACAGTGCGGGCTATGTTAGGGAGGCGTGTTAGACAGTGCGGGCTATGTTAGGGAGGCGTGTTAGACAGTGCGGGTGTTTTAGACTTTAGTCAGGTTTTATAGGCGCCGGCAGATTCTAACGTGGCGCAAGTCACTGGCGACGCCAGAAATTTGTACTTACGCAGATTTCTGGACATCGCTGGTTTGTGAGACTTACGGCACGTTAGCATCTGACGGCGACCTATATGGGATGGCTCGAGTTGCGAGCTGAAACTGCGGGCGACGCCGGTTCCCTCGCTTGCGCCGCAAACTGCGATCGATATCGGATCGCGCCCCAAATGAGTAGTAGACTTTTGTCTGATCATTTTCAAAGTTACGTCTATTACCATTCCCTCTGTATCATGTGACAGCCATCAGCCAATCACAAATGCATATACGTATATTTTGTGAAATCTTGCACATGCTCAGTAGCATTTGGTGACTAAAAAATGGTATAAATATAAAAAAGACACATTTTGTTAATGGAAGGTAAATTGGAAAGTTGCTTAAAATTGCATGCTCTATCAGAATCATGAAAATTAAACTTTGAATTTAGTGTCCCTTTAATCTTTATTTTTAAACTTTTCCATTTTATTAAAGGGAAAATAAAAATTGTGTTTGATGTTACATAATTCTGAACTATGTAACAATAGGATAGCCTTTTGTGTGATTTTTTTTTTTTTTTTAAAGGGATGGTCTAGTCAGCATTAAACTTTCATGATTTCATTAGGGCATGCAATTTTAAACAATTTTCCAATTTACTTTTATCATCAAAATTGCTTTGCTCTCTTGGTATTCTTTGTGGAAAGCTTAACCTAGGTAGACTCATATGCTAATTTCTAAGCCCTTTAAGGTCGCCTTTTATCTCGGTGCATTTTTGATAGTTTTTCACAGTTAGACACTGCTAGTTCATGTATGTAAAATAAACTAATTTTAAACTATTAATTAACCTACCCTAACTATTATACTACACTTAAATTAAACTACCAATTAAATTAACTAAATTACATATTAAAAAAACCTAACCCTACTCAAATTATTTAAATATACTGTTAAACCTTATTAAAAATTACTAAATTACAATAAAAAATAAAAGCTAAGTTACAAAAAATAAAAAACACTAAATTACGGGGGAAAAAAACTTAAAAATAAAAAAGAATTACACCTAATCTAATAGCCCTACACCTAATCTAATAGCCCTATCAAAATAAAAAAAACCCTAGTCTACAATAAACTATCAATAGCCCTTAAAAGGGCCTTTTGTGGGGCATTGCCCCAAAGAAATTAGCTCTTTTACCATTAAAAAAAATACAAATAACCCCCCAACAGTAAAACCCACCACCCAACCAACCAACCCCCCAAATAAAAACCCTATCTAAAATAACCTAAGCTCCCCATTGCCCTGAAAAGGGCATTTGTATGGGCATTGCCCTTAAAAGGGCATTTAGCTCTTTTACCTGCCCAGACCCTACTCTAAAAATAAAACCCACCCCAAAAACCCTTAAATAAACCACTAACCCCAGACGATCCACTTACAGTTACTGAAGTCCCGCTTGAAGGATTCATCATTTAGGGTTTATGTTAGGGTGTTAGGTGTAAACTTTACTTGTTTTCTACCATAGCAATCAATGGGATATCTGGCAGCATCGAACATAAGCTTTCGCTGCTTTCAGACTCCTATTGATTCCTATGGCATCCGTGGCCTCCAGAGTGGCGGATTGAAAACCAGGTACGATGTGTTGGAATAGCCGCGAGCGTACCTGTTGACTATTTGATAACTTTGAAAAAGTGTCAAATAGAGCCGAATGTGTATCAGAACATCTGTAATGACGTAGGCATCAATCTGCGTCTGATTGAGACCGGCGGATCGTTTGTTACGTCACAAATGGCAACTTTTGCCGATCTGTAGGCTTTGATAACTAGGTCAGATCAAGCTCGCAACAATTACGCTGCGGAATTCTAGCGTATTTGTGGTTGATGGCTTAATAAATATCCCCCTGAGCCTTTATATTAGCCCCAGGGGTTCTCCAGTTTGCTTCTTTCTCCCATGTGAAATTTTGTATCCCAGAGAGCTTCATTACTTTCTACGGAAGGCACCTCTCATCTCTCTGGGATTTCCAGGTTCCTCCCCTTTTATTAGATAATTCATTGAGTTCTTCCTCTGTGAAGTCAGCACTATAATCTCTCTCCAAACTAGAGAATGTTTGATTATGTGGCCCATAGAAACTGAAAGCTGACAGTTTTTCAGTTTTAATTTAAATAATAGACATGCAAAGTGCAATCTAATTTGTAGAAATACACATAAATATAAAGTATGAGACTAATTTGTTAAAATTACACAGAATCTGTTAAAGCATAATCAGAATTGATAAAATCACAATCCTAAATACAATGCCGTATACAAAATAAAATACGAAATGTAAAGTGCAAAGTTTAAATGTAATAAAATGTAATCTGAAGTATAAAGTGATATAAAATAGAAAGCACAAAGTGTAAATGCAGCAGATCTGTCATGTCACACAGTGCTATACACCCCTTGGAGACGTAAGGCAACTGGAGGATCATTTTAGAATATTTAACCTGAGCGGAGAGGTTTGAAATATCAGGGCCTAAGTACTCAGAGGCACAAATTCAATTTTATTGGAATGGCACAAATTCAATTTTATTGGAATGGCACAAATTCAATTTTATTGGAATTATTAAGTATCATTTTGTATTGCAATTATTTATTTATTTTTGCAAATATTTTTTTTACAGAGACATTGACAGCTATGGACTCCAATTTTGCCCCATCATACGCCAATATTTTTATGAGCACCTTTGAGGAGCGATTAGTTTATCCTCATGGGTTGTTTGGTCTCTGTGGTACCTCCTGGTGGAGGTATATAGATGACTTTTTAAAGATGAATCTGATGAAGTCTTTGGAAGAGTTATGGTAGAAGGATGAAAAGAGAGTCTACTCTTTATTGAAGAAATGGGGATCGCAAGGTGATGATGTGGGGAGGAAAAGAAATGTTTATAAATAACATTTAGGGGCTGATTTAAGGAGCAGCGTATGCTTCTGTTTCCGCGCGAACCTTCAGACTCGCTGGAAACTTAAATTAAGAAGCAGCGGTCTTAAGACCGCTGCTCCTTAACTTGTCTGCCACCTCATCCCGATCCCTGCTAGCTGACCCCCTGGTCGCAAATGTGCAGGGGGCGGCATTACAGAAGCATTCTTGTGCAATGATAAATCGCTGTCGGCATTTATAGATGTGGGTCGGACATGATCCGCTACAGCAAGTCCGCCCTCACATTAAAAAATCGGCCCCTCTGCCTTTATTAGGATGGGTTTATTCACTAAATATTAATAGTTTGAGAGCAAGGAGGGATCTTACTATATCAGTTTATCTGAATATTGTCCTTTTGCAGGAAACTTGGTTTAAGGACACCACTGAAATATTTTGTGCAGAGAGAGACTGGATAGGAGGGCCACCATTTTGGTCCTTTTGAACAGATAATTATGATGATGTTGGGGTTTTATTTCTACTGTGTGATGTGACTGGAAAAAAAATAGCTGAAATTATTATAGGCAGATGTTCAATCGTAGATGAAGGTTATAGAATAATGTTAATGCATTAAAGGTTAAAGCTGAAAAGAAAACGTCATTTTAGTTAATTGAACCTAAAACTTTAATATTTGGTGGTGATTTTAACAGTGGAACTAGTAATGAAGACAGGAATAGTCCCAGTGTTCTCCACAGAATATTTTGCCAGCCAAGTGATATTGCAAAGATGCCAGGTGGGGGCAGTGTAATACTTTCTAATACTATAACATTTTCTACTATCCAAAGCAAAAATGAGTTGCATAATTTAACATAAATTAATTTAATGATAATTTGTGCAAAAAATAGAACATTTTAACGTTAATTAATTTTAGCTTAATATTGGCTAAAATTTTAGCTGGTTGGTCAGTAAAATAAGCAGGGTGGTGCAACCATTAAAAAGGTCATGGAGAGAATTAGTGTGTTATCATTATACTATGATAACAATGTTCTTAAGAATATAATTAACTAGACTTGTAGGGGCCGATTTATCATTGTGCGTGCGGACATCGATAAATGCCAACAGCATACGCTGTCAGCATTTATCATTGCACAAGCATTTCTCATGAAATGCTTTTGAAATACCGCCGCCTGCACATTCGCAGCCTATTGGTCGCTAGCAGGGGTGTCAATCATCCCTATTGGATCCGATCGGGCTGCTTGCTGTCTGCCACCTCCAAGGTGGCAGACGAGTTAAGGAGCAGCGGTCTTAAGACCGCTGCTTCTTAACTTATATTTCTGGCAAGCCTGAAGGCTAGCGCAGCAACAGCTGCATTCGCAGCTACATAAATCGGCCCCGTAGACTCATTTAATCACCATTTTCCTAATAGTCATGGGTATATGTACCACAAAGGTCCATGCAAAAGAGAATATCAGTCAGTATAAAAGTAGGGACAAAACCTAAAGATGTGTCAGCGAAAGGAGAAAAACTAAGGGATGGGTAATAAGATTCAATAAGGGCTACTGTTATAGTAACTTTTAGTGTTAGTTTAGGGTTTTTTATTTTGGGGTGTTTTTTTTTTTTTTAAAAGGGGGCTTAGTTTTAGTATAGGCATAACTATGTTTTCTTATTTTTGGTAGTGTTGTTTTTTGTTTTCTGTAATGATAAGTTTTGTTATTTTTTGTAAATTTAGGCCCAGATTATGAGTTTTGCGTTAGAGGCTATGCGGTGCTAACGAGCAGTTTTCCCTCACCGCTCACTTACATACAGCGCTGGTATTACGAGTTTTCAGAAACCCGTCGTTAAAAGACAAGAAGTGAGCGTTGATCAAAATTTTGCTCATTGCCGCACTCCAATACCAGCACTGCTTAAGCCAGCGGTGAGCTGGTCATACGTGCTCGTGCACGATTTTCCCATAAGAATCAACGGGGAGAGCCGACTGAGAAAAAGTCTAACACCTGCAAAAAAGCAGTGTAAAACTCACTAACGCAGCCCCATTGATTCCTATGGGGAAATAAAATTTATGTCTACACCCTAACATGAACCCCGAGTCTAAACACCCCTAATCTTAAACTTGTTAACCCTAATCTGCCACCCCCGACATCGCTGACACCTAAATTATTATTATTAACCCCTAATCTGCCGCTCTGGACACCGCCGCCATCTACATTATATGTATTAACCCCTAATCTGCTGCCCCCAACATCGCCGACACCTACATACTATTTATTAACCCCTAATCTGCTGCCCCCAATGTCGCCGCAACCTACCTACTATTTATTAACACCTAATCTGCCGTCCCCAACGTCGCCGCCACTATATTAAAGTTATTAACCCCTAAACCTAAAAGTCTAACCCTAATCCTAACACCCCCTAACTTAAATATAATTACAATAAATCTAAATAAATATTACTATCATTAACTAAATTACTCCTATTTAAAACTAAATACTTACCTGTAAAATAAACCCTAAGATAGCTACAATATAACTAATAGTTACATTGTAGCTAGTTTAGGGTTTATTTTTATTTTACAGGCAAGTTTGTATTTATTTGAACTAGGTAGAATAGTTATTAAATAGTTATTAACTATTTAATAACTAGCTAGCTAAAATAAATACAAAAGTACCTGTAAAATAAAACCTAACCTAAGTTACAGGAACACCTAACACTACACTATAATTAAATAAATTAACTAAATTAAATAAATTAACTAAATTAAATTAGCTAAAGTACAAAAACAAACAAACACTAAATTACAGAAAATAATAAACAAATTACAGATATTTAAACTAATTAAACCTAATCTAATAGCCCCATTAAAATAAAAAAGCCCCCCCAAAATAAAAATAAAAACCTAGCCTAAACTAAACTACCAATAGCCCTTAAAAGGGCCTTTTGCGGGGCATTGCCCCCAAAGTAATCAGCTCTTTTACCTGTAAAAAAAAATACAAACAACCCCCCAACAGTAAAACCCACCACCCACACAACCAACCCCCCCAAATAAAATACTATCTAAAAAAACCTAAGCTCCCCATTGCCCTGCAAAGGGCATTTGGATGGGCATTGCCCTTAAAAGGACAGTTAGCTCTATTGCAGCCCAAAGTCCCTAACCTAAAAATAAAACCCACCCAATACACCCTTAAAAAAACCTAACACTAACCCCCTGAAGATCGACTTACCGGGAGAAGTCTTTATCCAAGCCGGGCCGAAGTCCTCAACGAAGCCGGGAGAAGTCTTCATCCAAGCCGGGCAAAGTGGTCCTCCAGACGGGCAGAAGTCTTCATCCAGACGGCATCTTCTATCTTCATCCATCCGGCCCGGAGCGGGTCAATCTTCAAGACATCCGACGCAGAGCATCCTCTTCATCCGACGACTAAAGCTGAATGAAGGTACCTTTAAGTGACGTTGTCCAAGAATTCTATCAGCCAATCGGAATTAAGGTAGAAAAAATGCAGTCAGCCAATAGGATTGAGCTTGCATTCTATTGGCTGTTCCAATCAGGCATAACTCCTCCTATTGATTCATATAACTCTCCCTATAACTCCTCCTATTGCTCCATATAACTCTCCCTATAACTCCTCCTATTGCTCTATATAACCCCCCTATAACTCCTCCTATTGCTCCATATAACTCCATATATCTCCTCCTATTGCTCCATATAACTCTCCTTATAACTCCTCCTATTGTTCCATATAACCGCTCCCTTTAACTCCTCATATTGCATCACATAACCTCCCTATAACTCCTCCTATTGCTCCATATAACCCCTCCGTTATCTCCTCCTATTGTTCCATATAACCCCTCCCTATAACTCCTTGTTTTGCTCCATATAACCTCTCCCTATAACCCTCCTATTGCTCCATATAACTCAGCTTAAAACTCCTCCTATTGCTCCATATAACCCTCCCTATAAATCCTATTGCTCCATGAAACCGCTCCCTATAACTCATCCTACTGCACCATTTAACCCTCCCTATGGAGAGTTATATTGATCCATATAACTCTCCCTTTAACTACTATTGCACCATGCAACCCACCCTATAACTCCTCTTATTTTTCTATATAACCCCTCTCTATAGCTCCTCCTATTGCATCATGTAATCCTCCCTATAACTCCTATTACTCCATATAACTCATCATATTGCTCCAAATAACCTCTCCCTATAACTCCTCCTATTGCACCATATAACCCTCCCTATAATTCCTATTGCTCCATATAACCCCTCCCCATAACTCCTATTGCCCCATATAGCTATCCCTATAACTTCTCCTATTGCTCCATATAACCCCTCTCTATAACTTGTCCTATTGCATCATTTAACCCTCCCTATAACTCCAGCTATTGCACCATATAACTCTACCTATAACTCATCCTATTGCTCCATATAACCTCTCCCTATAACTCCTCCTATTAGTATATATTACCCCCTCTATAACTCCTCTTATTGCTCCATATAACTCTCCCTATATCTCATCCTATTGCTCCTTATAACCCTCCCTATAACTCATATTGCACCATGTAACTCTCCCCATATCTAATCCTATTGCTCCATATAACTCTCCCTATAACTCATCATATTGCTCCATATAACCTCTCTGTATAACTCCTCCTATTGCACCATATAACCCTCCCTATAACTCCTATTGCTCCATATAACCTCTCCCTATAACTCCTCATATTGCCCCATATAGCTATCCCTATAACTTCTCCTATTGCTCTATATAACCCCTCTCTATAACTTGTCCTATTGCACCATTTAACCCTCCTTATAACTCCTCATATTGCACCATATAACTCTCCCTATAACTCATCCTATTGTTCCATATAACCTCTCCCTATAACTCCTCCTATTGCTCCATATAACCCTCACTATAACTCCTCCTATTGCACCATATAACTCTCCCCATATCTCATCCTATTGCTATATATAACTCTCCCTATAACTCCTAATTTTGCTCCATGTAACCCTCCCTATAATTTCTCATATTGCACTATATAACCCTGCCTATAACTCATCCTATTGCTCCATATAACCTCTTCCTATATCTCCTCATATTGCTCCATATAACCCCTCCCTATAACTCCTCTTATTGCTCCATATGACTCTCCCTATAACGCCTCATATTGCTCCATATAACCTCTTCCTATATCTCCTCATATTGCTCCATATAACCCCTCCCTATAACTCCTCTTATTGCTCCATATGACTCTCCCTATAACGCCTCATATTGCTCCATATAACCTCTTCCTGTAACTCATCCTATTGCTCCATATAACCTCTTCCTTATAACTCATCCTATTGCTCCATATAACCCTGCCTATAACTCCTCTTATTGCTCGATATAACCTCTTCCTATAACTCATCCTATTGCTCCATATAACCTCTTCCTCTATCTCCTCTTATTTCTCTATATAACCCTGCCTATATTTCCTCCTTTTGCACATATAACTCCTCCCTATAACTCCTCCTATTGCTCTATATAACTCTCCCTATAACTCATCCTATTGCTCCATATAACTCTCCCTATAACTCATCATATTGCTCTATATAACCCTCTCTATAACTCCTCTTATTGCTCCATATAACCCTGCCTATAACTCATCCTATTGCTCCATATAACCTCTTCCTATATCTCCTCATATTGCTCCATATAACCCTCCCTATAACTCCTCTTATTTCTCTATATAACCCTCCTATAACTCCTCCTATTACTCTAAATGAATTTCTGCTGCATGTAACTCCTCCCTATAACTCCTCCTACTTCACCATATATCCCTACTTATGAAACCCTCCCTATAACTCCTCCTATTGCACCATGTAACCCTCCCTATAACTCATCCTATTGCTCCATATAACCTCTTCCTATATCTCCTCATAATGCTCCATATAACCCCTCCCTATAACTCCTCCTACTTCACCATATATCCCTACTTATGAAAACCTCCCTATAACTCCTCCTATTGCACCATGTAACCCTCCCTATAACTCCTCCTACTTCACCATATATCCCTACTTATGAAACCCTCCCTATAACTCCTCCTATTGCACCATGTAACCCTCCCTATAACTCCTTTTATTGCACCATGTAACCCTCCCTATAACTCCTCCTATTGCTCTATATATCTCTGCCTATAACTCCTCCTATTGCTCTATATAAATCTCACTTTACCTGATACTATTGCTCCGTATAACATTTCTCTCTAGTTCCTCCTTCCTCATATAACCGCTCTCCTATATTTTTACCCTTTCACATGCTCCTCCCCCTATATTTTCTTTTGCTGCATATAACAGCCCATTGTAACTCTTCAGCATCCTATATATAGCCGGCGTATATATTCTGGGTGGCAATATTTGGCTAAGAAGGTTGAGTGTGTACAGAGGTATCCTTGTAGGGTCAGGCAGTGAGAGGGGAGATGAGGTTAGGCGCTAGAGAGTCTTTTTTTATGTTTCTCACACTCCCTCCTTTTTTCTAAGCAGGAGCTGAATGGAGCAGCTGATGGACGGGTGGGGGGGGGGAAGTGTGGGAGGAAGGCAAGCTGCTTTCCCAGATCCTGTCCTGTCATTGTTACTGCAAGTAGCTATGAGCGCGAGAGGGAGAGAGTGGGAGAGAGACAGAGACAGGGAGAGAATTGGGGAGGGGGGGTATATATGTAATATGGGATGGAAATAACAGAGGGATTGAGGAAAAGATAAGAAAATACCGTAGGGTTGTATATTGAGTATGAGATGGGGTTTGGGGGTAGGTTAAAGAGGAGGGGGAGATAGTGATGAGGGAATGGGGAAGAGGTGACAAAATTAAAGTTGGGATAAAATTTCAGTATGGAAGAGTAAAAGTGTAGGTGGTGCAGAGAAAGATAGCGGCAGTCGCAGAAAAACAAATTATTATTGGTTGTAAGAAAAGGTGCAGCACACTTATATACTGTGGGAAAAGGTGCAGATTACTAGGAAGAAATAAACTGTGCTTTAGGGGGGGAAGAGAGGCAACGTGAGCGCAGAGTGGCGCGAGTCTGTGTTCACAGTCACTGCATTTTCTTGTACAGGATAATTATTATAATTAACCCATCAGCCTGAGCCCTTATCTGCTGTACCAATCGGAGGCAAGGGAACAAAGAGATCAGAATTAACCTATCCAGTGCTGAGTGGCGTCACGTGGGGCAATTGATAGAACAGAGGATACAGGGGGATATGAGATAAGAAAGAGGGAAAAATTGAGGAGTGGGAGGGAAATACAGGAATGAAGAGGTGGAGAATTTAGAAACGGTTTAGAAATGGCATTAGACAGGAAAGGGTTACAGAGATGAATACGGGGAAAAGAGAATAAACTATTTCGCTTTCGCATGCAGTGAGCAGGTTTTGCAACTGAGTTAATGTAAGCTTTATTCCATTTTCACAGGACTTGCATGTGAACGAGCATTACAATGTCTTAGAAGACATCAGTTTTTACTTCCCAATGGCTTACAAATAAGTCTGAGGATCTTGCTAATATTGGTAGCTTTTAATGCCCAGATAGTCTACTGTCTATATGGTGGTTGGTTGCATATATGCAGGTTTATCAACCAGTCATGCTTGAGTGTCACTGAAGCCACAGTACCTGTAATAACTTTAAAGGGGGGATAATAGTTAAAATGGAAATTGGTATGGATGCATTTCAATTTCGAATATAAGCATTTCTGCAGAATACATCTTTTAGCGGCATACATAAATATGCCGTATGTTCCCCTTTGCACCAGCATTCAAAGATCATGTCTGCTCTAAGAATCGAGGTGACTTGTCTGACGCAAATTCAGTTATTGTAGACGTGATTTGTGCCACAATCTGTTCTCTAAGAATGTGGGCACACGGGGTATGCACATGTTAAAGGGACACTAAACACATTTTTTTTTCTTTCATGATTCAGATAGAGCATGCAATTTTAATCAACTTTATAATTTACTCCTATAATCAAATTTCTTCGTTCTCTTGCTATCTTTATTTAAAAAGCAGGAATAAGATGCATAGGAGCCGGCCCATTTTTTATTGAGATCCTGGGTTATGCTTGCTTATTGGTGGGTAAATGTAAGCCTCCAAAAAGCAAGTGCTATCCATGGGGCTGAGCCTAAAATGGTCTGGCTGCTAAAATTTACATTCCTGCTTTTAAAATAAAGATAGCAAGAGAACGAAGAAAAATTGATAATAGGAGTAAATTAGAAAGTTGCTTAAAATTGCATGCTCTGGCCTCTATTTATCAAGCTGTCTACTTTCTAGCATTCGCCGGCACCAACACGCTTGCCTAACATCGCCGCCGCGGACCTGAATACGTTTGCCAAATTTATCAAGAAAGCTGTCAAAAAGCTGCGCACCAAGTACGGTGCGATGAGCAGCGGACTGTTGTTAACTAACAGTCATCGATCTCACTGCTCTTCTGCTTCTTTGCAGCTTTCTTGCTAGCCTGTTACTAAGCACCCACACTATACTATACTGTTTTACCCCCTATAACGCCGCTCCCGGAGCCCCCCGCAACTAAATAAAGTTATTAACCCCTAAACCGCCGCTCCCGGACCCCGCCGCAACTATAATAAATATATTAACCCCTAAACCGCCGCTCCCGGACCCCGCCGCAACTATAATAAATATATTAACCCCTAAACCGCCGCTCCCGGACCCCGGCGCCACCTACATTATACATATTAACCCCTAATCTTGCGCCCCCTATACCGCCGCCACCTACATAAAGTTATTAACCCCTATCCTGCCGATCCTGGACCCCGCCGCAACTAAATAAATTGTTTAACCCCTAAACTGCCGCTCCCGGAGCCCACCGCCACCTACATTATACATATTAACCCCTATCCTGCCCCCCCTACACCGCCGCCACTATAATAAAGTAATTAACCCCTAAACCTAAGTCTAACCCCAACACCCCCTAACTTAAATATATTTAAAATAAATCTAAATAAATATTACTATTATTAACTAAATAATTCCTATTTAAAACTAAATACCTATAAAATAAACCCTAAGATAGCTACAATATAATTAATAATTACATTGTAGCTATTTTAGGATTTATTTTTATTTTACAGGCAACTTTGTATTTATTTTAACTAGGTACAATAGTTATTAAATAGTTATTAACTATTTAATAACTACCTAGCTAAAATAAAGACAAAATTACCTGTAAAATAAAACCTAACCTAAGTTACAATTACACCTAACACTACACTATCATTAAATTAATTTCATAAATTAACTACAATTAAATAAAACTAATTACAATTAACTAAAATTAACTAAAGTACAAAAAAAACAAAACACTAAATTACAGAAAATAAAAAAAGAATTACAAGAATTTTAAGCTAATTACACCTAATCTAAGCCCCCTAATAAAATAAAAAAGCCCCCCAAAATAATAAAATTCCCTATTCTACACTAAATTAGAAATAGCCCTTTTGCGGGGCGTTGCCCCAAAGTAATCCGCTCTTTTACCTGTAAAAAAAATACAATACCCCCCCAACATTAAAACCCACCACCCACACACCCAACTCTACTCTAAAACCCACCCAATCCCCCGTTAAAAAAACCTAACACTAACCCCCTGAAGATCACCCTACCTTGAGCCATCTTCACCCAGCTGGGCACAAGTGGATCTCCAGACCGGCAGAAGTCTTCATCCTTTCCGGGCAGAAGAGGACATCCAGACCGGCAGAAGGCTATATCCAGGCTGCATCTTCTATCTTCATCCATCCGGAGCGGAGTGGGTCCATCTTCAATCCATCCGACGCGGAGCATCCTCTTCCATCGACGTCCTAACACTGAATGAAGGTTCCTTTAAATGACGTCAATCAGCCAATCGAATTGAAGTTCAATCCGATTGGCTGATCAAATCAGTCAATAGGATTGGCCTCGCATTCTATTGGCTGATCGGAAA
This sequence comes from Bombina bombina, assembly GCF_027579735.1. Taxonomy (NCBI): domain Eukaryota; kingdom Metazoa; phylum Chordata; class Amphibia; order Anura; family Bombinatoridae; genus Bombina; species Bombina bombina. The sequence continues at coordinate 553,322,017 of NC_069505.1, read as the reverse complement.
CAGACAATAGAATGCAAGGTCAATCCTATTGGCTGATTGCATCAGCCAATCAGATTTTTCCTACCTTAATCTTAATCTTGGATGATGTCATTTAAAGGAACCGTCATTCGTCGTTTAGTCGTCGGGATCGATGGATGCTCCGCGTCAGATGTCTTCAAGATGGAACCGCTCCTCGTGGGATGGAAGAAGATAGAAGATGCTGCCACGATGAAGACTTCTGCCCATCTGGAGGACCTCTTCTGGCCGGATTGGATGAAGACTTCTGCCCATCTGGAGTACCACTTCGCCCGGATTCGTTGAGGATTTAGGCCCGGCTGGGTGAAGACGGCTCAAGGTAGGGTGATCTTCAGGGGGTTAGTGTTAGGTTTTTTTAAGGGGGGTTTGGGTGGGTTTTAGAGTAGGGTTGGGTGTGTGGGTGGTGGGTTGTAATGTTGGGGGGGGTGTATTACTTTTTTTACAGGTAAAAGAGCTGATTATTTTGGGGCAATGCCCCGCAAAAAGCCCTTTTAAGGGCTATTTGTAATTTAGTATAGGGTAGGGAATTTTATTATTTTGGGGGGATTTTTTTATTTTATTAGGGGGCTTAGATTAGGTGTAATTAGTTTAAAATTCTTGTAACTTTTTTTATTTTCTGTAATTTAGTGTGTTTTTTTGTACTTTAGTTAATTTTAGTTAATTTTATTTAATTGTAGCTAATTGTATTTAATTAATTTCATTTATTTAATTGTAGTATAGTGTTAGGTGTAATTGTAACTTAGGTTAGGATTTACTTTACAGGTAAATTTGTCTTTATTTTAGCTTGGTAGTTATTAAATAGTTAATAACTATTTAATAACTATTGTACCTAGTTAAAATAAATACAAAGTTGCCTGTAAAATAAAAATAAACCCTAAAATAGCTACAATGTAATTATTAGTTATATTGTAGCTATCTTACGGCTAGATTTAGAGTTGGGCGGTTGCCGTCAAAACCAGCGTTAGAGGTCCTAACGCTGGTTTTTACCGCCCTCTGGTATTTGGAGTCAGTCAGGAAAGGGTCTAACGCTCACTTTACAGCCGCGACTTTTCCATACCGCAGATCCCCCTACGCCATTTGCGTATCCTATCTTTTCAATGGGATCTTTCTAACGCCGGTATTTAGAGTCGTGGCTGAAGTGAGCGTTAGAAATCTAACAACAAAACTCCAGCCGCAGAAAAAAAACAGTAGTTAAGAGCTTTCTGGGCTAACGCTGGTTTATAAAGCTCTTAACTACTGTGCTCTAAAGTACACTAACACCCATAAACTACCTATGTACCCCTAAACCGAGGTCCCCCCACATCGCTGCCACTCTATTAAATTTTTTAACCCCTAATCTGCCGCTCCGTACACCGCCGCCAGCTAAATTATCCCTATGTACCCCTAATCTGCTGCCCCTAACATCGCCGACACCTACATAATATTTATTAACCCCTAATCTGCCCCCCCCCACATCGCCGCCACCTACCTACACTTATTAACCCCTAATCTGCCGAGCGGACCGCACCGCTACTATAATAAAGTTATTAACCCCTAATCCGCCTCACTCCCGCCTCAATAACCCTATAATAAATAGTATTAACCCCTAATCTGCCCTCCCTAATATCGCCGACACCTAGCTTCAAACATTAACGCCTAATCTGCCGACCGGAGCTCACCGCTATTCTAATAATTTTTTTAACCCCTAAAGCTAAGTCTAACCCTAACACTAACACCCCCCTAAGTTAAATATAATTTAAATCTAAACAAAATAAATTAACTCTTATTATATAAATTATTCCTATTTAAAGCTAAATACTTACCTGTAAAATAAACCCTAATATAGCTACAATATAAATTATAATTATATTGTAGCTATTTTAGGATTAATATTTATTTTACAGGCAACTTTGTAATTATTTTAACCAGGTACAATAGCTATTAAATAGTTAATAACTATTTAATAGTTACCTAGTTAAAATTATTACAAAATTACCTGTAAAATAAATCCTAACCTAATTTACAATTAAACCTAACACTACACTATCAATACATTAATTAAATAAAATACCTACAAATAACTACAATGAAATAAACTAACTAAAGTACAAAAAATAAAAAAGAACTAAGTTACAAAAAATAAAAAAATATTTACCAACATTAGAAAAATATTACAACAATTTTAAACTAATTACACCTACTCTAAGCCCCCTAATAAAATAACAAAGACCCCCAAAATAAAAAAATGCCCTACCCTATTCTAAATTAAAAAAGTTCAAAGCTCTTTTACCTTACCAGCCCTGAAAAGGGCCCTTTGTGGGGCATGCCCCAAAGAATTCAGCTCTTTTGCCTGTAAAAAAAAACATACAATACCCCCCCAACATTACAACCCACCACCTACATACCCCTAATCTAACCCAAACCCCCCTTAAATAAACCTAACACTAAGCCCCTGAAGATCTCCCTACCTTGTCTTCACCATGCCAGGTTCACCGATCGGTCCAGAAGAGGGTCCGAAGTCTTGATCCAAGCCCAAGCGGGGGGCTGAAGAGTGACGTCTATCCTCGGGCTGAAGTCTGGATCCAAGCGGCGGCTGAAAAAATCCATCATCGGGATGAAGTCTTCTATGAAACAGCATCTTCAATCTTCTTTCTTCCGGAGCCATCTTCTTCCCAGCCGACGCGGAACATCCTCTTCTACCGACGCCTACTCGCCGAATGACGGTTCCTTTAAATGACGTCATCCAAGATGGCGTCCCTCGAATTCCGATTGGCTGATCGGATCAGCCAATCGGATTGAACTTGATTCTGATTGGCTGATTCCATCAGCCAATCAGAATATTCCTACCTTAATTCCGATTGGCTGATAGAATCCTATCAGCCAATCGGAATTTGAGGGACGCCATCTTGGACTTGGGCTTGGATGACGTCATTTAAAGGAACCGTCATTCGGCGAGTAGGCGTCGGTAGAAGAGGATGTTCCGGGTCGGCTGGGAAGAAGATGGCTCCGGAAGAAAGAAGATTGAAGATTCTGCTTCATAGAAGACTTCATCCCGATGATGGATTTCTTCAGCACCCGCTTGGATCAAGACTTCAGCCCGATGATGGATTTCTTCAGCCGCCGCTTGGATCCAGACTTCAGCCCGAGGATAGACGTCACTCTTCAGCCCCCCGCTTGGGCTTGGATCAAGACTTCGGACCCTCTTCTGGACCGATCGGTGAACCTGGCATGGTGAAGACAAGGTAGGGAGATCTTCAGGGGCTTAGTGTTAGGTTTATTTAAGGGGGGTTTGGGTTAGATTAGGGGTATGTAGGTGGTGGGTTGTAATGTTGGGGGGGTATTGTATGTTTTTTTTTACAGGCAAAAGAGCTGAATTCTTTGGGGCATGCCCCACAAAGGGCCCTTTTCAGGGCTGGTAAGGTAAAAGAGCTTTGAACTTTTTTAATTTAGAATAGGGTAGGGCATTTTTTTATTTTGGGGGTCTTTGTTATTTTATTAGGGGGCTTAGAGTAGGTGTAATTAGTTTAAAATTGTTGTAATATTTTTCTAATGTTGGTAAATATTTTTTTATTTTTTGTAACTTAGTTCTTTTTTATTTTTTGTACTTTAGTTAGTTTATTTCATTGTAGTTATTTGTAGGTATTTTATTTAATTAATTTATTGATAGTGTAGTGTTAGGTTTAATTGTAGGTAATTGTAGGTATTTTATTTAATTAATTTATTGATAGTGTAGTGTTAGGTTTAATTGTAACTTAGGTTAGGATTTATTTTACAGGTAATTTTGTAATTATTTTAACTATTTTAGCTATTAAATAGTTATTAACTATTTAATAGCTATTGTACCTGTTTAAAATAAATACAAAGTTGCCTGTAAAATAAATATTAATCCTAAAATAGCTACAATATAATTATAATTTATATTGTAGCTATATTAGGGTTTATTTTACAGGTAAGTATTTAGCTTTAAATAGGAATAATTTATTTAATAAGAGTTAATTTATTTAGTTAGATTTAAATTATATTTAACTTAGGGGGGTGTTAGTATTAGGGTTAGACTTAGCTTTAGGGGTTAATCCATTTATTAGACTAGCGGCGAGATCCGATCGGCAGATTAGGGGTTAATTATTGTAGGTAGCTGGCGGCGACGTTGTGGGGGGCAGATTAGGGGTTAATACATATAATATAGGGGTCGGCGGTGTTAGGGGCAGCAGATTAGGGGTACATAACTATAATGTATGTTGCGGCGGTATACGGAGCGGCAGATTAGGGGTTAAAAATAATATGCAGCGATAGCGGGGGCGGCATATTAGGGGTTAATAAGTGTAAGGTTAGGGGTGTTTAGACTCGGGGTACATGTTAGAGTGTTAGGTGCAGACGTAGGAAGTGTTTCCCCATAGAAAACAATGGGGCTGCGTTAGGAGCTGAACGCTGCTTTTTTGCAGGTGTTAGGTTTTTTTTCAGCTCAAACAGCCCCATTGTTTTCTATGGGGGAATCGTGCACGAGCACGTTTTTGAAGCTGGTCGCGTTCGTAAGCAACGCTGGTATTTAGAGTTGCAGTGGCGGTAAATATGTTCTACGCTCCTTTTTTGGAGCCTAACGCAGCCATTCTGTGAACTCTAAATACCAGCGGTATTTAAAAGGTGCGGGGGGAAAAAAGCATGCGTAGCTAACGCACCCCTTTGGCCGCAGAACTCTAATTCTATTATTTTACAGGTAAGTATTTAGTTTTAAATAGGAATAATTTATTTAATAATAGTAATTTTATTTAGATTAATTTAAATAATATTTAAGTTAGGGGGGTGTTAGGGTTAGACTTAGGTTTAGGGGTTAATAACTTTAATATAGTGGCGGCGGTGTAGGGGGGGCAGGATAGGGGTTAATAAGTTTAATGTAGGTGGCGGCGGTGTAGGGGGTCAGGATAGGGGTTAATAAGTTTAATGTAGGGGGCGGTGGGCTCCGGGAGCGGCAGTTTAGGGGTTAAACATTTTATTTAGTTGCGGCGGGGTCCGGGAGCGGCGGTTTAGTGGTTAATACGTATAATGTAGGTGGCGGCAGTGCCAGGGCGGCAGTTTAGGGTTAATAAGTATAAAATAGGTGGCGGCGGTGTAAGGGGGGCAGATTAGGGGTGTTTAGACTCGGGTACATGTTAGGGTGTTAGGTGCAGACACTTCCCATAGGAATCAATGGGATATCGGGGCAGCAGCGAACATGAGCTTTCGCTGCTGGGGCGGCGGATTGAAAACCAGGTATGCTGGGCCGGAATAGGGCGAGCATACCTGGTTGTTCTTTGATAACTAGCAAAAGTAGTCAGATTGTGCTGAACTTGCGTTCGGAACATCTGGAGTGACGTAAGCATCGATCTGTGTCGGACTGAGTCCGGCGGATCGTATGTTACGTCACTAAATTCTACTTTGGCCTTTCTGTAGGGCTTGATAACTACAGCGAATCAGCCTCACCACAAATACGCTGCGGAATTCCAGCGTATTTGCGGTTGACGGCTTGATAAATAGAGGCCTCTATCTGAATCATGAAAGAAAACAATTGGGTTCAGTGTCCCTTTAAGTGCAAATGGCGCAGATAGCGTTTACCAAAAACATTTCTTGGCTAATGTAAGTATATTGCAAAAATGCTTCTGTTCCATACTGAAATACCCTTGTGCACATTACAATTTGGACTATTCTGTCCTTTTAAGAGAAACATTTTTTGCAGAAGCAAATATTTTGCAAAGATGCTTCCAGTAGCACTTGTGATGCACTGCTGGGCTTCCCAGCTAAGAGTGTCCCTTGCAAACCCTTGCAAAGCGTTAAGAACATAGCTAAAGTCTGGCTTGGGACATGCAACACATTGCCACTACTGTGCAGTAAGCCAATTAGTAGCAGCATACACACGTAGCAGCTAAAAACCTGAGGGGCAATGTTTTATAGACTCTAAACACATCTTTAGTTATGGCCTAGATTACAATTGTAATGTAAAAATGATTAGCTTCATTGTGTGTCCACATGAATGCCATCTGCCCCCCTGGATTTTCTTCCCCATCTGAAGTACAAACTGCAGAGACAATTGAATGTAATTTTTTTTTTTAAAAGACCCTAAAGGTAGCTCCAATTTAGACGAAGAAGTGCAGTATTCTGAGAGTTACATAGCAGTCTGGAATTTATAGTTCACTATTTCCCTCTCAGTATTGCGCCACTGCAGTTCTCTAATTCCCAGCATGCATTGCACAGTGGTGGCGAGTGATCTTCCAGGAAGGCAGAAAGCTTTGAATAAGGTAACACCCCCTCCTCCATGCTGTGTGTGTATGTGCTATGTGTCATGTATGGGGATTTCCACTCCCACCACCTTTTTAAGAGCAGCAAAGAATAAGGTTTCTCATTAATGATAATGTGCTCTCAGTTAACACTTTCTGTGCAGAGTCCTCCTACTCACATACTGGAATAGTTTTGCCAATAGCAAAAATAGAGGAATGTTTATTTTCCATATTTTAGGTAATGTACTGTTAGCAGTTTAAGGCGTTATATGTATAGGTTAATCTATGTTGGTTCTATTGTGATTCATTTTGATAAGATTTTTTTCTTCTTTATAACTATATAATGTAACAAATGCAATGAATAAAGCACTAGATAATAAATAAAACTATATGTTCCTTCTCTTTTTCATCTATAAGTTAGGAGTTTGGATGAAAACATTCATTTCTCTTGTTAAGTGTATCCAGTCCACGGATCATCCATTACTTATGGGATATATTCTCCTTCCCAACAGGAAGTTGCAAGAGTCCACCCACAGCAAAGCTGCTATATAGCTCCTCCCCTAACTGCCATTACCAGTCATTCTCTTGCAAGTCTCAACATAGATAGGAGGTCGTGAGAGTCTGTGGTTTTTTATACTTAGTTTATTTCTTCAATCAAAAGTTTGTTATTTTTAAATGGCACCGGAGTGTGCTGTTTATCTCAGGCAGTATTTGGAAGAAGAATCTGCCTGCGTTTTTTCTATGATCTTAGCAGACGTAACTAAGATCCAGTTGCTGTTCTCACACATTCTGAGGAGTAAGGTACTTCAGAGGGGGAATGGCGTGCAGGTTTTCCTGCAAATAAGGTATGTGCAGTAAAATATTTTTCTAAGGAATGGAATTGACTAAGAAAATACTGCTGATACCGAAGTAATGTAAGTACAGCCTTTAAATGCAGTGAAAGCGACTGGTACCAGGCTGATTGATAGAGATATATGCTAAGGTATGTGCAGTAATATATTTTTCTAAGGAATGGAATTGACTAAGAAAATACTGCTGATACCGAAGTAATGTAAGTAAAGCCTTAAATGCAGTGATAGCGACTGGATCAGGCTTATTAATAGACATACATACTCTTATAAGAATGTGTTTTAAAACGTTTGCTGGCATGTTTAATCGTTTTTTAACATATGTTTGGTGATAAAACTTATTGGGGCCTAATTTTTCCACATGGCTGGCTTAAATTTTGCATAGAAACAGTTATAGGGAAGGTAATCCACAGCTCAGCTGTGGCAGTTTTGTTGTGTCTGTTTAAAAAAATGTCGTTTTTTTTTGTTGTTTTTTTTTATCTGTTTTTTGCATTAAGGGGTTAATCATCCATTTGCAAGTGGGTTCAATGCTCTGTTAACTTATTACATGTACTGTAAAAATTTCATTTGATTTACTGCCTTTTTTCACTGTTTTTCAAATTTTGACAAAATTTGTTTCTCTTAAAGGCACAGTAACGTTTGTTATATTTGCTTGTTAACTTGATTTAAAGTGTTTTCCAAGCTTACTAGTCTCTTTATTAGTTCTAACATGTCTAACATAGAGGAGGCTCTGTGTTTATTATGTTTAAAGCCATGGTGGAACCCCATTTTAGAATGTGTACCAGATGTACTGATTTCATGTTAAACAATAAAGATCATTTTTTGTATTTAAAAACATTATCACCAGAGGATTCTGTCGAGGGGGAAGTTATGCCGACTAACTCTCCCCACGTGTCAGACCCTTTGACTCCCGCTTTAGGGACTCACGCTCAAATGGCGCCAAGTACATCAAGGGCACCCATAGCGTTTATTTTACCAGAGGATTCTGTCGAGGGGGAAGTTATGCCGACTAACTCTCCCCACGTGTCAGACCCTTTGACTCCCGCTCCAGGGACTCACGCTCAAATGGCGCCAAGTATATCAATGGCGCCCATAGCGTTTATTTTACAAGACATGGCAAAGGTTGTGTATAATACACTGGCAGCAGTATTAGTCAGACTACCTGAAATTAAAGGAAAGCAAAACAGCTCTGGGGGTAGATACAGAGCATACAGACGCTTTAAGAACCATGTCTGATACTACCTCACAATATGCTTAGTCTGTGGGTGATATTTGTGACTCAGGGAAGATGATTTAACCTGATTCTGATATTTCTACATTTAAAATTTATGCTTGAGAACCTCCACTTGTTGCTCAGGGAGGCTTTAGCTGCTCTGAATGAATGTGTACAATCGCAGTGCCAGAGAAATTGTGTAGACTGGATAAATAATATGCAGTGCCGGTGTGTACTTATGTTTTTCCAATACCTAAAGAGGTTTACTAAAATTTTTCATAAGGAATGGGATAGACCAGGTGTGCCGTTCTCTTCCCCTCCTATTTTTTAGAAGTATGTTTTCTAATAGTTGCCACCACACGGAACTTATGGCAGACAGTTCCTAAGGTGGAGAGAAGAGTTTCTACTCTAGCTAAGCGTACCACTACCTCTGGCGAGGACTGTTGTGCTTTTTTAGATCCAATGGATAAAAAATGTTTATTCAACAAGGTTTTATCCTGCAGCCCCTTGCACGCATTGCTCCTGTCACTGCTGCTGCGGCGTTCTGGTTTGAGTCTCTTGATGAGGCTTTACAGGCTCCATTGGATGAATATATTTGACAAGCTTAGAGCACTTAAGCTAGCCAATTCCTTTGTTTTCTGATGCCTTTGTTCCTTTGACTAGACTAACGGCTAAGAATTCTGTTTTTTACTATACTGGCGCGCAGAGCGCTATGGCTTATATCATGGTCAGCTGTCGTGACTTTAATAAATAAGCTACTTAACTTCCCTTCAAGGGGCAGACCCTATTCAGGCCTAGTTTGAAGGAGATTATTACTTATATCACTGGAGGAAAAGATCATGCCCTTCCTCAGGACAGGTCCAAATCAAGGGACAAAAAAGGCCTAATTTTCGTGCCTTTCGAAAATTCAAGGCAGGTGTGGCATCAACTTCCTCTAAGGCAAAATAAGAGGGAACTTTTGCTCAGTCCAAGGCGGTCTGGAGACAACCGGACCTGGAACAAAGATAAGCAGGTCAAGGAGCCTGCTGCTGCCTCTAAAACAGCATGAGGAACGGACCCCTATCTGGTAACGGATCCTATAGGGGGCAGACTTCATTCTTCACCCAGGCGTGGGCAAGAGATGCCCAGGATCCCTGGGCATTGGAAATTATACCCCAGAGATATCTTCTGGATTTCAAAGCTTTCCCCCCCAAAAAAGGGGAGTTTTTGCCTTTCACATTTATCTGCAAACCAGATAAAGAAAGAGACATTCTTGCATTGTGTACGTGACCCATTCAGTTCCAATAGAGGAACAGGGACACAGTTTTCCTCAAATCGGTTTGTGGTTCCCAAGGAAAGGAAACCTTCAGACCTATTTTGGATCTAAAAGATCTTAAACAAATTCTTTAGAATTCTATCATTTAAGATGGAAACTATTCGTACCATCTTAACTATGATCCAGGAGAGTCAATAGAGGACTACAATGGATTTGAAGGATGCTTATCCTCACATTACGATGCATAAAGATCATCATCGGTTTTTCAGGTTTGCCTTTCTAGACAGGCATTACCAGTTTGTAGCTCTTTCCTTTGGGTTAACTACAGCCCCTAGAATCTTTATGGAGGTTCTGGGGTCACTTTGGCGGTCCTTAGGCCGCGGGGCATAGAAGTGGCCCCTTATTTAGACGACATCCTGATACAGGCGTCAAACATCCAAGTTGCCAAGTCTCATACGGACGTAGTACTGGCATTTCTGAGATCGCACGGGTGGAAAGTGAACAAGGAAAGAGTTCTCTATCCCCAATATCAAGGGTTTCCCTCCTAGGGATTCTGATAGATTTTGTAGAAATTAAAATTTACCTGACTGAGTCCAGGTTGTCAAAGTTTCTAAATTTCTGCCGTGTTCTTCATTCCATCCGCGCCCTTTGGTGGCTCAGTACATGAATGTAATCGGCTTAATGGTAGCGGCAAGGGACATAGTACCGTTTGCACGCCTACATTTCAGACCACTGCAACTATGCATGCTCAGCCAGAGGAACGGGGATTACACAGATTTGTTCTCCTGTTAAATCCGGACCAAGAAACCAGAGATTCTCTTCTCTGGTGACTATCTCGGGTCCATCTGTCCAAGGGTATGACCTTCCGCAGGTCAGATGGGACAATTGTTACAACAGATGCCAGCCTTTTAGGTTGGGATACAGTCTGGAACTCCCTGAAGGCTCAGGGATAGTGGACTCAGGAGGAGACCCTCCTTCTAATGAATATTCTGGAACTGGGAGCGATATTCCATGCTCTTCAGACTTGGCCTCAGTTAGCAACTCTGAGGTACATCATATTTCAGTCGGACAATATCACGACTGTGGCTTACATCAACCATCAAGGGGGAACAGAAGTTCCCTAGCAATGTTAGAAGTCTTAAAATAATTCACTGGACAGAGACTCACTCTTGTCTAAAAGCTATCCCTATCCCAGGTGTTGAGAATTGGGAGGCAGATTTTCTAAGTCGTCAGACTTTTCATCCGGGGGAGTGGGAATTCCCTCCGGAGGGGTTTGCACAAGATCAAGCAGGAGAGTGCTTTGGTGCTTTTGACAGCGCCTGCGTGGCCACGCAGGACCTGGTATGCAGATCTGGTGGACATGTCATCCTTTCCACCACGGTCTCTGCTTCTGAGACAGGACCCTCTACCTCAGGGTCTTTTCAACCATCTAAATATAACTAATCTGAGATGGACTGCCTGGAGACAGAACGCTTGATGTTATCAAAGCATGGCTTCTCCGAGTCAGTAATTGATACCTTAATACAGGCATAAAAGCCTGTCTCTAGGAAAATTTTACATAAGATATGGTGTAAATATCTTATTGTTATGAATCCAAGGGTTACTCATGGAGTAAAGTCTGGATTCCCAGGATATTATCTTTTCTCCAAGATGATTTTGAGAAAAGGGTTGTCAGCTAGTTCTTTAAAAGGACAGATTTCTACTCTGTCTATTCTTTTGCACAAGCGTCTGGCAGGTATTCTAGACGTTCAGGCATTTGGTCAGGCTTTGGTTAGAACCAAGCCTGTGGTTAAAAATGTTGCTCCGCCATGGAGCTTAAAGCTGGTTCTTAAGGTTCTTCAAGGAGTTCCATTTGAACCTTTTCATTCCATAGATATCAAACTTCTATCTTGGAAAGTTCCTTTTTGGTAGCTATTTCCTCGGCTCATAGAGTCTCCGAGTTATCTGCGTTGCAATGTGATTCTCCTTATCTGGTTCTCCGTACGGATAAGGTAGTCCTGTGTACCAACCTGGGTTTTTACCTAAGGTGGTATCTAACAAGAATATCACTCAAGAGATTGTTGTTCCATTCTTGTATCCTAATCCTTCTTCAAAGAAGGAACGTCTATTACACAATTTGGACGTGGTTCGTGTTTTAAAGTTTTACTTACAAGCTACTACAGATTTTCATCAAACATTCACCTTGTTTGTTGTCTATTCTGGACAGAGGAGAGGTCAAAGGACTTCAGCAACCTCTCTGTCTTTTTGGTTAAAAAGCATAATTCATTTAGCTTATGAGACTGCTGGACAGCAGCCTCCTGAAGGGATTACAGCTCATTCTACTAGAGCTGTGGTTTTCACTTGGGCCTTTTTTAAATGTGGCTTCTGTTGAACAGATTACAAGACGGAGTCTTGGTCTGCGTTTCATACTTTTTCAAATTTAACAAATTTAATACCTTGCTTCTTCGGAGGCTATTTTTGGGAGAAAGGGTTTTTTACAGGCAGTGGTAACTTCCGTTTAAGTACCTGCCTTGTCCCTCCCATCATCCGTGTACTTTAGCTTTGGTATTGGTATCCCATAAGTAATGGATGATCCGTGGACTGGATACACTTAACAAGAGAAAACATAATTTATGCTTACCTGATAAATTTATTTCTCTTGTAGTGTATCCAGTCCACGGCCCGCCCTGTCACTTTAAGGCAGGTAATTTTTCCATTAAACTACAGTCACCACTGCACCCTATGGTTTTCCTTTCTCTGCATGTTTTCGGTCGAATGACTGGTAATGGCAGTTAGGGGAGGAGCTATATAGCAGCTTTGCTGTGGGTGGACTCTTGCAACTTCCTGTTGGGAAGGAGAATATATCCCATAAGTAATGGATGATCCGTGGACTGGATACACTACAAGAGAAATAAATTTATCAGGTAAGCATAAATTATGTTTTTATTACAACCCCCCAAAAAATGTGTAAACGTGTATCTGGGCATATTTCACTCTATTGTCCCCTCTGGAAACATTTCAGTGGTCAACATCACTCGTGTGCAACCAATAGCATTATCTTTTTCTCTTTAGATCGCTCCAGCGATTCTATAGGGCACATTAACATCTGCATGTCAGATAGGGGAGATGCGCTAAATCACTTACATAATAGACTTGTATGTAGGAGTAAAATTCATGTTGGATATCACTTGAGTGCTAAGCTAATGGTGCACAAGTCGAGAAGCTCTTAATGTAGTTCAGTGCTATACTATTAAAGGGACACTAAACCTATTTTTTTTTCTTTTATGCATCAGATAGAGCATGCAATTTTAAGCAACTTTCTAATTTACTTCTATTAGCAACTTTTCTTCGTTCTCTTGCTATCTTTTTTTGAAAAAGCAGGATTCCTAAGCGCTTGCTCATTGGTGGCTAAATGTTTTTTAATTACAGAAGAGATGGTACAACAGAACACCAGGGTCATTGGGGACATTAACTCCCAAAAGATCAGACATGGCCTTCAACACTTCAGACCAGAAACTTTCTAATTTAGGGCATGACCCCCATATGTGTCAGAATGGAGTGTATCAAACATTTTTGAATGGAGACTGTAGTTTGCAATGATCACTAGTGAACAAATACATTTGCAATATAATGTCCCTATAACATGAATATTTAGGGCTAGGTTACTAGTAGAGATAAAAAATATTAAACTTTCATGATTCTAATAGGGCATGTAATTGTATACAACTTTCCAATTTATTTTTTATCACCAATTTTGCTTTGTTTTCTTGATATTCTTAGTTGAAAGCTAAACCTAGGAGGTTCATGTGCTAATTTATTAGACCTTAAAGGGACAGTCTAGGCCAAAAAAAATTTCATGATTCAGATAGAGCATGTAATTTTAAACAATTTTCCAATTTACTTTTATCACCAATTTTGCTTTGTTCTCTTGGTATTCTTAGTTGAAAGCTTAACCTAGGAGGTTCATATGCTAATTTCTTAGACCTTGAAGCCCACCTCTTTCAGATTGCATTTTAACAGTTTTTCACCACTAGAGGGTGTTAGTTCACATATTTTATATAGATAACACTGTGCTCGTGCATATGAAGTAATCTGGGAGCAGGCACTGATTGGCTAGACTGCAATATAATCACAGAGGCTAAAAGTATATTATTATAACTGTGTTGGTTATGCAAAACTGGGAAATGGGTAATAAAGAGATTATCTATCTTTTAAAACAATAAAAATTCTGGTGTAGACTGTCCCTTTAAAGGCCGGATCTAATCTGAATGCATTTTTACAGTTTTTCACCACTAGAGGGCGTTAGTTAATGTGTTTCATATAGATAACATTGAGCTCACGCACGTGAAGTTACCTAGGAGAAAGCGCTGATTGGCTAAATTGCAAGTCTGTCAAAAGAATTGAAATAAGGGGGCAGTTTGCAGAGGCTTAGATACAAGATAATCACAGAGGTTAAAAGTATATTATTATAACTGTGTTGTTTATGCAAAACTGGGGAATTGGTAATAAAGGGATTATCTATCTTTTTAAACAACAAAAATTCTGGCGTTGACTGTCCCTTTAACATCGCTCAAGTTAAATCAATAAAGTTTTTATTTTTTAACTCATATTGCAATTACAAGTCAAAAGTAATATTGTAGCGCTGGAGGGACAGTCTTGGGTGCTCTAATATCTGGATGTTGGATACAGCGGTTGCTCTAAATCCCTCACATAATAGACATCTAGTGGAAGCGATGAAAAACTCATGTCGGCTATCGCTCAAGCGTTAAGCTGATGTTGAGCTACAGCACTGCTAAAGAAGTGGAGTTCTTTACTTAGAAAAACACTGCAGACTAGACATATGCATTCGGCAGTTTCTTTAGCTGTGGAAGAAGGCGGCCATTCGTGTGTGTATGTGCATTTCGTTAGCTGCGGAAGAAGGCGGCCATTCGTGTGTGTATGTGCATTTCTTTAGCTGCAGAAGAAGGCGGCCATTCGTGTGTGTATGTGCATTTCGTTAGCTGTGGAAGAAGGCGGCCATTCATGTGTGCATTTCGTTAGCTGTGGAAGAAGGCGGCCATTTGTCTGTGTATGTGCATTTCGTTAGCTGTGGAAGAAGGCGGCCATTCGTGTGTGTATGTGCATTTCGTTAGCTGCGGAAGAAGGCGGCCATTCGTGTGTGTTTGTGCATTTTGTTAGCTGTATAAGAAGGCGGCCATTTGTGTGTGTATGTGCATTTCATTAGCTGCGGAAGAAGGCAGCCATTTGTGTGTGTGCATTTCGTTAGCTGTTGAAGACGGCGGCCATTTGTGTGTGTGCATTTTGTTAGCTGTGGAAGAAGACGACCATTCATGTGTGTATGTGCATTTCATTAGCTGTGGAAGAAGGCGGCCATTTGTGTGCGTGTGTATTTCGTTAGCTGTGGAAGAAGTCGGCCATTCGTTTGTGTATGTGCATTTCGTTAGCTGTGGAAGAAGACGGCCATTCGTGTGTGTATGTGCATTTCGTTAGCTGTGGAAGAAGGCAGCCATTTGTTTGTGTGTATTTTTGTTAGCTGCGGAAGAAGGCGGCCATTCGTGTGTGTATGTGCTTTTCCTTAGCTGTGGAAGAAGGCGACCATTCATGTGTGTATGTGCTTTTCGTTAGCTGCGGAAGAAGGCAACCATTCGTGTGTGTATGTGCATTTTTGTTAGCTGCGGAAGAAGGCGGCCATTCGTGTGTGTATGTGCTTTTCCTTAGCTGTGGAAGAAGGCGACCATTCATGTGTGTATGTGCTTTTCGTTAGCTGTGGAAGAAGGCGGCCATTTGTGTGTGTGTGTGTGTGCATTTCGTTAGCTGTGGAAGAAGGCGGCCATTCATGTGTGTATGTGCTTTTCGTTAGCTGTGGAAGAAGGCGGCCATTTGTGTGTGTGTATGTGCATTTCGTTAGCTGTGGAAGAAGACGGCCATTCGTGTGTGTATGTGCATTTCGTTAGCTGTGGAAGAAGGCGGCCATTTGTGTGTGTGCATTTTGTTAGCTGCGGAAGAAGGCGGCCATTCGTGTGTATATGTGATTTTCGTTAGCTGCAGAAGAAGGCGGCCATTCGTGTGTGTATGTGCTTTTCGTTAGCTGCGGAAGAAGGCTGCCATTCGTGTGTGTATGTGCATTTCGTTAGCTGCGGAAGAAGGCGGCCAGTCGTGTGTGTATATGCATTTTGTTAGCTACAGAATAAGGTGGCCATTCACGACATTTGTCTCTTTTCAGAACTGGATTCCTTCTTGTGAAAGTGCAACCCACTAAGATCTGTACAAATCCAGATCTCAGCGTCTTGCACTTACACAAGAAGAAATCCGGCTCCGAAAAGAGACAAATGACGCAAACGGCCACCTTCTTCCGCATTCAGCAGCTTAAAGGGACAATGAACCCACATTTTTTCTTTCATGATTAAGATAGAGCATGCAATTTTAAGCAACTTTCTAATTTATTCCTATTATCAATTTTCTTTGTTCTCTTGCTATCTTTATTTGAAAAAGAAGGCATCTAAGTTAAGGACCCAGCCAATTTTTGGTTCAGACCTGTACAGCACTTGTTTATTTATGGGTGAATTTATCCACCAATCAGCAAGAACAAGCCAGGTTGTTCACCAAAAATGGTCCGGCATCTAAACTTTCATTCTTGCTTTTTAAATAAAGACACCAAGAGAATGAAGAAAATTTGATAATAAGAATAAATTAGAAAGTTGCTTAAAATTGCATGCTCTATCTGAATCATGAAAGAAAAAATTTGGGTTCAGTGTCCCTTTAAGAAACTGATGAATGCACGTCTGCTGCACACATACATACACATTCAGAACATACATATGTATACACACATACACATACAGGGCAGGCGCTTGTGTAAGGCAGTATGGGCAGACGCTTGTGTAAGGCAGAATAGGCAGCTGCCTTAGGTCGCCCCAGCAGGGAGGCGCTGAGAGCGGTGCCGACTGCCGAGGTGCCGTGGATCATCTTTCGACCTGAAGCATGATGAGACAGTGAGGGACAGACAGGGACTTAAAATGTAATGTTAATTAAATCATTATTATATTATATATTATTATTATTCTGAATCTGATTCATTTTATTATCGCCTGGCGCTGGCTGGCTCGCTGCAACAGTGTTCCCATTGGTGCCTATGGAAGCGCGGTATCCTAAGCACAATGCTTCCGTGCAATGCAAACGCGAGGTTGCGTTCGCATTACACCTCACTTGTAATACCAGCACACATTAGCGTGTGCTGGTATTGCTCAGTTGAGTGCAAAAATTGCTTTAGCGTAAGCAATATTTTACGCTCAATTTGTAATCTGGCCCTAAGTGTTTAATGACACTTTAATGCACCTCTTGTAATATGAGCTCTAATAGTGCTCCCTGCCATATCCATAAAAAGTATAGGGTGCCCAAAATAAAAAGTCTGGTTATTCATTTTTACTATACTAGATTGTAAACTTTTTTTAACTTGGGTCCGAGCGCAAGATAACACACCCTGCATTTTCATTTAAGCTTCACTTGTTATCTACACTCAAGTAAAAATTAAACTTTCATGATTCAGATAGAGCAGCAATTTTAAACAACTTTCCAATTGACTGCCAGTAACAAAATGTGCACAGTCTTTTTATATTTACACTTTTTGAGTCACCAGCTCCTACTGAGCATGTGCAAGAATTCACAGACTATAAATATATGCATTTGTGATTGGCTGATGGCTCTCACATGATACAGTAGGAGTGGAGATAGACAGAACTATGAAATTTGTCAGAAAAAAAATCTACTACTCATTTGAAGTAGTAACAGTGTTCCCATTGGTGCCTATGGAAGTGCGGTATCCTAAGCACAATGCTTCTGTGCAATGCAAACGCGAGGTTGCGTTCGCATTACACCTCACTTGTAATACCAGCACACATTAGCGTGTGCTGGTATTGCTCAGTTGAGTGCAAAAATTGCTTTAGCGTAAGCAATATTTTGCGCTCAATTTGTAATCTGGCCCTAAGTGTTTAATGACACTTTAATGCACCTCTTGTAATATGAGCTCTAATAGTGCTCCCTGCCATATCCATAAAAAGTATAGGGTGCCCAAAATAAAAAGTCTGGTTATTCATTTTTACTATACTAGATTGTAAACTTTTTTTAACTTGGGTCCGAGCGCAAGATAACACACCCTGCATTTTCATTTAAGCTTCACTTGTTATCTACACTCAAGTAAAAATTAAACTTTCATGATTCAGATAGAGCAGCAATTTTAAACAACTTTCCAATTGACTGCCAGTAACAAAATGTGCACAGTCTTTTTATATTTACACTTTCTCTTGTTAAGTGTGTTCAGTCCACGGGTCATCCATTACTTATGGGATATATTCTCCTTCCCAACAGGAAGTTGCAAGAGGATCACCCAAGCAGAGCTGCTATATAGCTCCTCCACTCACATGTCATATCCAGTCATTCTCTTGAAACCCTCAACAAAGAAGGAGGTCGCAAGAGGAGTTGGAGTTTTTACTTAATTATTCTTCAATCAAAAGTTTGTTATTTTAAATGGCACCGGAGTGTGCTGTTTTTCTATCTCAGGCAGTATTTGGAAGAAGAATCTGCCTGCACTTTCTATGATCTTAGAAGGCGTAACTAAGATCCACTGGCTGTTCTCGACATTCTGAGGAGTGGGGTAACTTCAGAAAATGGGAATAGCATGCGGGGTCCCCCGCAAATGAGGTATGTGCAGTACAATATTTTCTGGGAATGGAATTGACTAAGAAAACACTGCTGTTACCCGTATGATGTAAGTACAGCCTTAAATGCAGCAGTAGCGACTGGTATCAGGCTGATAAATGTATGCGCAGTCGAGTTATTTTCTAGGGACTAGAATTTGACTGAGAAAATACTGTTAATACTGAAATAATGCTTAAGCCTTATCTGCAGTGGAAGCGACTGGTAGCAGGCTTAGTGATAACTTTGCATGACATTAAAAAAGTTTGTTTTTAAAACGTTTACTGGCATGTTATTCGTTTTGTGAGGTACTTTGGTGATAAATCCTTTTGGGCATGATTTTTTTCCACATGGCTAACGTATTTTTTTCTACATAGAAACCGTTATATCAGGTCTTCCACTGTTGTAATATGAGTGGGAGGGGCCTTTTTTAGCGCCTTGTTGCGCAGTTAAAATTCTAGCACAGTCTTCCTGCTTCTTCCTCCTTGATCCAGGACGTCTCTAGAGAGCTCAGGGGTCTTCAAAATTCGTTTTTGAGGGAGGTAATCAGTCACAGCAGACCTGTGACAGTGTGTTTGACTGTGATAAAAGCGTTAAATCTTAATTTGATATCCGTTTTTGGGTATTGAGGGGTTAATCATCCTTTTGCTAATGGGTGCAATCCTCTGCTAATTAATACATTTAAAGAATTGTTGACTATAACTGGATTAGTTCTTTGTTATTCAACTGTGTTTTTAAAAGCGCTGCAGCGTTTTTTATATTGCTTGTAAACTTATTGAAAGTAATTTCCAAGCTTGCTAGCTTCGTTGCTAGTCTGTTTAAACATGTCTGATACAGAGGAATCTGCTTGTTCATTATGTTCAAAAGCCGATGTGGAGCCCAATAGAAATATGTGTACCAATTGTATTGATATTACTTTGAATAAAAGTCAATATGTACCGATAAAGAAATTATCACCAGACAACGAGGGGGAAGTTATGCCGTCTAACTCTCCTCACGTGTCAGTACCTTCGTCTCCCGCTCGGGAGGTGCGTGAGATTGAGGCGTCAAGTACATCAAGGCCCTTACAAATCACTTTACATGATATGGCTAATGTTATGAAAGAAGTATTATACAATATGCCCGAGTTAAGAGGCAAGCGCGACAGCTCTGGGTTAAGGACAGAGCGCGCCGATGACACGAGAGCCATGTCTGATTCCTCGTCACAATTTACAGAACATGAGGACGGAGAGCTTCATTCTGTGGGTGATGGTTCTGATTCGGGGAGACCGGATTCAGAAATTTCAAATTTTAAATTTAAGCTTGAGAACCTCCGCGTGTTGCTAGGGGAGGTGTTAGCGGCTCTGAATGATTGTGACACGGTGGCAATCCCAGAGAAATTATGTAGGCTGGATAAATACTATGCGGTACCGGTGTGTACTGACGTTTTTCCTATACCAAAAAGGCTTACAGAGATTATTAGCAAGGAGTGGGATAGACCCGGTGTGCCTTTTTCCCCTCCTCCGATATTTAGAAAATGTTCCCTATAGACGCCACCACACGAGACTTATGGCAGACGGTCCCTAAGGTGGAGGGAGCAGTTTCTACTTTAGCCAAGCGTACCACTATCCCGGTGGAGGATAGCTGTGCTTTCTCAGATCCAATGGATAAAAAATTAGAGGGTTACCTTAAGAAAATGTTTGTTCAACAGGGTTTTATATTACAGCCTCTTGCATGCATTGCGCCTGTCACTGCTGCAGCAGCATTCTGGTTTGAGTCTCTGGAAGAGGCGATTCGCACAGCACCATTGGATGAGACTTTGAGCAAGCTTAGAACCCTTAAGCTGGCTAATGCGTTTGTTTCGGATGCCGTAGTGCATTTAACCAAACTTACGGCTAAGAATTCCGGATTCGCCATACAGGCGCGCAGAGCGCTATGGCTTAAATCCTGGTCAGCAGATGTAACTTCTAAGTCTAAACTACTGAACATTCCTTTCAAAGGGCAGACCTTATTCGGGCCCGGCTTGAAGGAAATTATTGCTGACATTACTGGAGGTAAGGGCCACACCCTTCCTCAGGACAGGGCCAAATCAAAGGCCAAACAGTCTAATTTTCGTGCCTTTCGTAATTTCAAGGCAGGAGCAGCATCAACTTCCTCCGCTCCAAAACAGGAAGGAACTATTGCTCGTTACAGACAGGGTTGGAAAGGCAACCAGTCGTGGAACAAGGGCAAGCAGGCCAGAAAGCCTACTTCCGCCCCTAAGACAGCATGAAGACAGGGCCCCCTTTCCAGAGACGGATCTAGTGGGGGGCAGACTTTCTCTCTTCGCCCAGGCTTGGGCAAGAGATGTACAGGATCCCTGGACGTTGGAGATTATATCTCAGGGATACCTTCTGGATTTCAAAACTTCTCCTCCACAAGGGAGGTTTCATCTGTCAAGGTTATCAACAAACCTAGTAAAGAAAGAGGCATTTCTACAATGTGTACAAGACCTCTTAGTGATGGGAGTGATCCACCCAGTTCCGCGAGCGGAACAAGGGCAAGGGTTTTACTCAAATCTGTTTGTGGTTCCCAAAAAAGAGGGGAACCTTCAGACCAATCTTAGACTTAAAAATCTTAAACAAATTCCTAAGGGTTCCATCGTTCAAGATGGAAACCATTCGGACCATCCTACCCATGATCCAAGAGGGTCAATATATGACCACAGTGGACTTAAAGGATGCCTACCTTCACATACCGATTCACAAGCATCATTATCGGTACCTAAGGTTTGCCTTTCTAGACAGGCATTACCAGTTTGTAGCTCTTCCCTTCGGGTTAGCTACGGCCCCGAGAATTTTTACAAAGGTTCTGGGCTCACTTCTGGCGGTACTAAGACCACGAGGCATAGCGGTGGCTCCGTACCTAGACGACATTCTGATACAAGCTTCAAGTTTTCAAAATGCAAAGTCTCATACAGAGATAGTTCTAGCATTTCTGAGGTCGCATGGGTGGAAAGTGAACGTGGAAAAGAGTTCTCTGTTACCACTCACAAGGGTTCCTTTTCTAGGGACTCTTATAGATTCTGTAGAGATGAAGATTTACCTGACAGAGTCCAGGTTATCAAAGATTCTAAATGCTTGCCGTGTCCTTCACTCCATTCCAAGCCCATCAGTAGCTCAGTGCATGGAAGTAATCGACTAAATGGTCGCGGCAATGGACATAGTGCCATTTGCGCGCCTGCATCTCAGACCGCTGCAACTATGCATGCTGAGTCAGTGGAACGGGGATTACTCAGATAAGTCTAAGTCTGGACCAGGAGACCAGAGATTCTCTTCTCTGGTGGTTGTCACGGGTTCATCTGTCCGAAGGAATGACCTTTCGCAGACCAGATTGGACGATTGTAACAACAGATGCCAGCCTACTAGGCTGGGGAGCAGTCTGGAACTCCCTGAAGACTCAGGGATCGTGGACTCAGGAGGAGAAACTCCTCCCAATAAACATTCTAGAATTGAGAGCAATATTCAATGCTCTTCTAGCTTGGCCTCAGTTGGCAACACTGAGGTTCATCAGATTTCAGTCGGACAACATCACGACTGTGGCTTACATCAATCATCAAGGGGGAACCAGGAGTTCCCTAGCGATGGTGGAAGTCTCAAAGATAATTCGCTGGGCAGAGTCTCACTCCTGCCACCTGTCAGCGCTCTACATCCCTGGTGTGGAGAACTGGGAGGCAGATTTTCTAAGTCGACAGACTTTTCATCCGGGGGAGTGGGAACTTCACCCAGAGGTATTTGCTCAACTGATTCGTCGTTGGGGCAAACCGGATCTGGATCTCATGGCATCTCGCCAGAACGCCAAGCTTCCTTGTTACGGATCCAGGTCCAGGGACCCGGGAGCGGTGCTGGTAGATGCACA
Source organism: Bombina bombina (assembly GCF_027579735.1). NCBI lineage: Eukaryota > Metazoa > Chordata > Amphibia > Anura > Bombinatoridae > Bombina > Bombina bombina. Next base: position 553,299,913 of record NC_069505.1, on the reverse strand, counting down.
AGCAGCCCCTTGGGTTTTCAACATAGCTTATGTGTTTCCACCTTTTCCGTTGCTACCTCGACTGATTGCCAGGATCAAACAGGAGAGAGCATCGGTGATTCTGATAGCGCCTGCGTGGCCATGCAGGACCTGGTATGCAGACCTAGTGGACATGTCGTCTTGTCCACCATGGTCTCTACCTCTGAGGCAGGACCTTCTAATTCAGGGTCCTTTCAACCATCCAAACCTAGTTTCTCGGAATCGGTTATTGATACAATGATAAAGGCTCGGAAACCTGTGACCAGAAAGATTTACCATAAGATATGGCGTAAATATTTATATTGGTGTGAATCCAAGAGTTACTCATGGAGTAAGGTTAGGATTCCTAGGATATTGGCTTTTCTACAAGAGGGTTTAGAAAAGGGTTTATCCGCTAGTTCGCTAAAGGGACAGATTTCTGCTCTGTCTATTCTTTTACACAAACGTCTGGCAGAGAACCCAGGCGTCCAGGCTTTTTGTCAGGCTTTGGCTAGGATTAAGCCTGTGTTTAAAGCTGTTGCTCCTCCGTGGAGCTTAAACTTGGTTCTTAAAGTTATTCAGGGTGTTCCGTTTGAACCCCTTCATTCCATTGAAATTAAGCTTTTATCTTGGAAAGTTCTGTTTTTGATGGCTATTTCCTCGGCTCGAAGAGTCTCTGAGTTATCTGCCTTACATTGTGATTCTCCTTATCTGATCTTTCATTCAGACAAGGTAGTCCTGCGGACTAAGCCTGGGTTTTTACCTAAGGTTGTTTCTAACAGGAATATCAATCAAGAGATTGTTGTTCCATCATTATGTCCTAATCCTTCTTCAAAGAAGGAACGTCTTTTGCATAATCTAGACGTGGTCCGTGCCCTGAAGTTCTACTTACAGGCAACTAAAGATTTTCAGCAAACTTCTTCTCTGTTTGATGTGATATACTTAGATTTTGCAAAGGCATTTGATACAGTGCCACATGAGAGATTAATGCACAAAATTAAGGGACTGGGAATAGCTGAAAATGTTAGCTCATGGATAAATAACTGGATAAAAGATAGGGAGCAACGAGTAGCAGTAAATGGATCATACTCAGATTGGACAAAGGTAATCAGTGGCGTCCCCCAGGGATCAGTACTGGGCCCTGTTCTTTTTAATATTTTTATAAATGACTTGGAGCAAGGATTAAATAGCGACATCTCTATTTTTGCAGATGATACTAAGTTAAGTAAGGTCATTAGGTCAGAGCAGGATGAACTCTCTTTGCAAAGGGATTTGCTAAAATTAGAACTATGGGCAAGTGAATGGAAAATGAGATTTAATACGGAAAAATGTAAGGTTCTACATTTTGGAAGTAAAAATAAGCAGGCTATGTATTTTTTAAATGGGACAAGACTTAGCCAAACACAGGAGGAAAGGGATTTGGGAGTAGTAATAGATAACAAGCTAAAGATGAGTGCACAATGCAGGGCAGCGGCTTCAAAGGCTAATAAGATACTAGCATGTATTAAAAGAGGCATTGATTCAAGGGAGGAAAGCATAATTCTGTCATTATATAAAGCCCTGGTAAGACCTCACCTTGAGTTTGGAGTGCAGTTCTGGGGACCGATTGCTAAAAAAGATATTGCAGAACTAGAAAAAGTTCAGAGAAGGGCCACAAAGCTAATAAGGGGATTGGAGAAATTAACCTATGATGAGAGGCTAGCCAAACTGGGTCTGTTCTCTTTAGAAAAAAGGCGCTTGAGAGGTGACATGATTACTTTATATAAATATATTCAAGGCCCATATACAGAGATGGCAGAAGCTCTTTTTATTCCAAGAAAATTGTTTCTGACAAGAGGTCATAATTTAAGGTTGGAGGAAAGGAGATTTAATCTCCTGCAACGGAAACGTTTTTTCACTGTAAGAGCAATAAAATTGTGGAACTCATTACCAAAGGAGGTAGTGAATGCCAATACCATAGATACATTTAAAAATAGTCTGGATAAATTTCTGTATATAAACAAAATTCATGGATATGATTGCTAGTATTAAATGGGTCACATTTTAATGGGGTTATTTAAGCTTAACTGGAGCTTTTTGTAAGTATTTTAGATTTGTATAGGTTGAACTCGATGGACTTCAGTCTTTTTTCAACCTTATCTACTATGTTACTATGTTACTATGTTTGTCGTTTATTCTGGACAGAGGAGAGGTCAAAAGGCTTCGGCTACCTCTCTCTCTTTTTGGCTTCGTAGCATAATACGTTTAGCCTATGAGACTGCTGGACAGCAGCCTCCTGAAAGAATTACAGCTCATTCCACTAGAGCTGTGGCTTCCACTTGGGCCTTTAAGAATGAGGCCTCTGTTGAACAGATTTGCAAGGCTGCAACTTGGTCTTCACTTCATACTTTTTCCAAATTTTACAAATTTGACACTTTTGCTTCTTCGGAGGCTGTTTTTGGGAGAAAGATTCTACAGGCAGTGGTTCCTTCTGTTTAATGTTCCTGCCTTGTCCCTCCCATCATCCGTGTACTTTAGCTTTGGTATTGGTATCCCATAAGTAATGGATGACCCGTGGACTGAACACACTTAACAAGAGAAAACATAATTTATGCTTACCTGATACATTTATTTCTCTTGTAGTGTGTTCAGTCCATCGCCCGCCCTGTCTTTTTGAGGCAGGTTTTAAATTTTTAATTATAACTCCAGTCACCACTGCACCCTATAGTTTCTCCTTTCTCGTCTTGTTTCGGTCGAATGACTGGATATGACATGTGAGGGGAGGAGCTATATAGCAGCTCTGCTTGGTTGATCCTCTTGCAACTTCCTATTGGGAAGGAGAATATATCCCATAAGTAATGGATGACCCGTGGACTGAACACACTACAAGAGAAATAAATTTATCAGGTAAGCATAAATTATGTTTTTTGAGTCACCAGCTCCTACTGAGCATGTGCAAGAATTCACAGACTATAAATATATGCATTTGTGATTGGCTGATGGCTCTCAAATGATACAGTAGGAGTGGAAATAGACAGAACTATGAAATTTGTCAGAAAAAAAATCTACTACTCATTTGAAGTTCAGACTAAGTGATATTGCATTGTCTTTTTATCATGCTGTTGTTGATTATGCAAATCTACTGTATTCACTGGTCCTTTAATTGCTTTATAGACCTGAAAAAAATGTATTGTCAGTTCTAAAATGACGCAAAAAAAAAGTATGTTACTCAAAATTTACGTATATGAACTAATCGTATTGACTTGATAGCAGATTTACCTTGGTACATTAAGTGAGTATTGAGGACCCTTATCTTGTCACAGTCCTTATTTCTAACTGAGTCACTTTCTGGTGAATAATAACTGAATGAATCAGATTTCCTTTCAAATTCACAGGTGCCCTTAAATGATCCGAGCAGCCATTTTATTTTAATAAGCGGTGCAACTAAATGTATCTTAGGGTTGCTGTCGCCATTATCAGCGAGTCGCAAGGAATTGTACTCTAGCTGCTTAAAATGCAAGGCACTTAAAGGGACATGAGACCCTTTTTTTTCTCTTTCTTTCATGATTCAGATAGAAAATACAATTTTAAACAATTTTCCAATTTACTTCTATTATCAAATTTGTTTAATTATTTTTGTATCCTTTGTTGAAGGATAAGCAGTAATCTACTGGGAGCTAGCTGAACACATCTGGTGAACCAATGACAAGAGGCATATATGTGCAGCCACCAATAAGCAGCTAGTTCCCAGTAAAACCTTCCTAGTTATGTTTTTAAAAATAGGATGCCAATTATGCAATTAAAATTTGGTTATAGAATTAAATTGGAAAGTTGTTTAAAATGATATGCTCTATCTGAATCATGAAAAAAGTAGGGTTTCGTGTTCCTTTCAAGGGACAGTAAACACCTTGAGATTTAAATATAAAATGTTTAGTTATGTGTAATAAAACAACTTCAAAATATAGATGAGATTCCTAGGAAAGGAAACTCATCGGTGTCTGACCTACTTGCCAGAGAGCTGCCAACTTCATCACCCTATGCTTAGAGACAGGGTCGGCTCTAAGGGGGGGCATTGGGGGGCAATGCCCCCTCAAATGAAATGCTGTGCCCCCTAGGGCAAAAGAAGTGATTTAAAATTTATTTTTATTTTTTTTACATTTTAAAAGTGACGGAACATCCAGGGTCCCAAATGTCGCATCAACCATTTGCAGCCACTGGACCCTGGAGATCCCCCACTGGAGGGCCCAGCTAATCTCTTTACTCTCCTCTATTTACAACCAGATAACAAATAAAGTTGCATTTCCCTGCTGGTGCTCTCACAGTTAACCTAGGGCTTGCAATGCCCCTCCTCCGGCTAGCCCACTTACTACAGAGCTGAAGTCAGATGATGACATCATCAGACCTCTGCAGGAAGTGCTGGGAGAAGCTAACAGTCAGTGAGAGGGAAGGCAGAAGTAATTTTGTGAAAACACAGCCGTATAACCAATGTGTGTGTGAGAGTAGTATCACTTCCCTATTGTGCTTTATATCCTGGCAGCCACAGATAAAGAAGCAAATTGGGAATTCCTTGGTTTCCCCACTGCAGGTCACACAAAACAAGTGTGCATTGTGCCTGCTTTATCTGCAGTGATCAGTGTAAAATGTGTGTCAGATTATAGGTGCTCACATACACACACTTCAAATGTAGCTGTGGGACAATGAGTGAAATAGCCTTATGTTTATTATTTACATGTTTCAAAACATCTCCTATTTGTCCCCAAGGTTGTTTTATTATATATATATATATATATACATACACACACATACATACACACAATACACAGGTGGGAACAGTGCATTTTCTGTCATTTATAAGCCCTAGATTTATTAAAGCTGAGGCGGACAGGGGCGCGTATACGCGCCCCTGTACGTCTCAGCTCGCCGGTGGTGGGGCCAAATTACCTGCAGGTATTCGCCATTGCACACGAGCGCAATTTTGCGCTCGTTTGCAATAACGCCCCCTGCCCGCGCACAGCCAATCAAGCTTGGGCAGGAGCTGTCAATTTCCTCGATCTGACTAGAGGAGATTTAATTTTGACACCTTAGAGGTGGCGAAGAGGTTAGGGAAGCGGCGGTCTGGTGACCGCTGCTTGATAAATTACGGCGAGCAAGTTCTTGTGAGAACTTGCAGCCGTAGGGCTTTAATAAATCTAGCCCTAAATGTTACCTAAACTATCAAAAGCACAAATTAATTACATAATTTAAAAGAAATGAATTTAATGATAATTTGTGCAACAAACATTGAAAAAAAAATATTAACTCGTTTTTAGCTTGATATGGGCTTACATTTTAGCCGAGTGGTCAGTAAAATCAGCCGGTGATGTGCCCATTAATTAAGTCCTGGGGAGAACACAGTGAAAGAAAAGGAACAAGACAGCAAAACACCTCCCAGATCAGTATAGTACCACAAACTGGAAAGTGGTTAATCCTTGATGCTAATAGAAGCCATATTTACTTCTATGGGATTTACAAAACATTATCTGTGGCCTATGCTTACGCCTGTGCAAACCCCTTTACCATTACACCTTAATCAACTTGATGTAAATCCTCCCACCACAATCCTGATTGGTTCATCTATTATATATTGGCATTATTTATGGAAGGACCCATGGGTGTGATAGGAGGTTTGCAGTAACCAATCAGAATACTATGAGGGCCCAGTTTTTAGAATGAGCTATCCAACTAGAGTCCTGAGTAATTAATCTCTTAACTATATATGTGGGAAAGATCATTGGATTTTATATGAGGTAACCAATCAGATTTTTATGAGGGCTCAATTTTGACAATGAGCTCTCCCACTTCATTCCTAATTGGTTAATTTCTTATGTATGGGGTTTTGTGTGTAAGGGTGATATGGGTAGTTTGCAGTTGGAACAGTAGGGGTTATGTAATAGGAATAGTTTGGATCATTTCAACCAAACATAAGTAGTAACTGGTGACACACACATTGTGTACGGTTATTAAATAATAGCCATTTGCTTGTGGTACAAATACAAAAATGTAGCTGCAATAAAAAATGTGCCTTATATTTTGATACTTCCTTAATCTTGTGACATATGCCTTTTTATCACTATCTATCATATTCTGGATACAACAAATTCAGTATCTTGCCTTGTTTTGTGCTTTACAATTTAACAATAAAGTTTGAATTTGCCTTACTCACTGGCTGCCATTTTGTTTGTTTTTTAAAGGTCAATCCGTTGTTGATCCGTGAGAGAAGAAGCGACCCAACCAGAACTAAATTCTTGAGACGCACAGTCAGTGTCCCCGTGGAGGGGAAACCACTTGACGAATACGGTAGTGTCAATATAATTTTGCTCATATTTGTGTCTTAAGAGGGGACGTACAAGTCCTTACAGCAACAGTTAAATAATAAAATATTAAACATTTTAAGTAAACAGCCATACCTATAAAAAGACGCACGTGTTCCTGTTCTAATAAACACAGAGAGCACATTTGCCTCTGGCATTTCTGATTGCCCTTTGATTGCACGCTCCGGTGCATTTATCTCGTAACATCTCTAGATTGCTGTAGGCACACACATGCATCCGTACCTGAAAGATGCGCAGGAACGTGCAATTAGAGGACAGTGGAACAAACCAGAACAGGACAGGAATGCCTGATTCTTTTTAAAGGTAAGTGTATGCTGTTTACCTGAAGCACTTGTTTTTAAACCTGTTCTTAGGCCCTTCCTAACAGGCCAGATTTTCAGGATTACCTTGGATGAGAGCAGCTAAAATAACCATGTTTACTCATCAGCTGATAATTTCACCTGTGCTCCAGTTCAGATATCCTCAAAATCTGGCCTGTTAGGGAGGTCTGAGGGCAAATTTGAAAACCATTGACCTAAACAGACCAAATAGACAAAATTGTAATTTTCCTGAGTGCATGACAATGTTAAATAGCGGCATTTTTGGACTAAAAATGCCTCTAGTAAAGCCTATCACGGTGTCAGCAGTTCATGTACATCTGGTGTGCATGCTCTCATTCAAACACCTGCTCATTAAAGGGACTTTAAACCCAATTTTTTTATTTCATGATTTAGATAGAGAATACAATTTTAAAGAGCATTTTAATGTACTTCTATTATCTAATTTGGTTCATTCTTTAGATATCCTTTGTTGAAGAAATAGCAATGCACATGGTTTAGCCAATCACATGAGGCATCTAGATGCAGCCACCAAACAGCAGCTACTGAGCCTATTTAAATATGCTTTTCAACAAAGGATATTAAGACAATGAAGAAAATTAGAGAATATAAGTAAATAGGAAAGTTGTGTAGAGTTGTATTCTCTTTCTAAATCATAAAAGAAAACAATTGTGTTTTACGTCCCTTTAAGTCAGCAGTGGCATCTATTGCATCATATACCCTAACGCAGACTCTGAGCTGATGCAGTTTTTGAATGCTGATGCATAGGGCATTGCAGAAAATGTGTGTATGCTGCTGAATCCTTGATAGCTTTAAAGGGACAGTCTAGTCAAAAATAAACTTTCATGATTCAGATAGGGCATGTAATTTTAAACAACTTTCCAAATTACTTTTATCATACATTTTGCTTTGTTCTCTTGGTATTCTTAGTTGAAAACTAAATCTAGGTATGCTCATATGCTAATTTCTTAGCCCTTTAAGGCCGCCTCTTATCTCAGGGCATTTTTACAGTTTTTCACAGCTAGAGGGCGTTAGTGCATGTGTGATTAACATTGTGCTCACGCATGTGAAGTTACCTAGGAGTCAGCCCTGATTGGCTAAAATGCAATCTGTCAAAAGAACTGAAATAAGGGGGCAGTCTGCAGAGGCTTAGATACAAGGTAATCACAGAGGTAAAAAGTATATTAATATAACAGTGTTGGTTATGCAAATCTGGGGAATGGGTAAAGGCATTATATATCTTTTTAAACAATAAACATTTTGGTGTAGACTGTCCCTTTAACTAGAAGCAATTTTTCTAACGAAAATAAATTGCTAAAATGATTCTATTCAAAATTTGAAAAGCACTTGTGCACATTTCCATTTAGCTTATTATATCCAATTAAAATGCCTCATATTTTTAACTGCTGCATTAGGAAATTTTATGTCCCTTTTATATTAATGTGACATAGAAAGAAAATACTATTATGATATTTTTGTGACATTTTAATACAATAATAAAATGATTTTATTTGTTAGATAATTTTATTACTTCACAAATGCTTCTTGGTAACTATAATCCCCCACAAAAATAATGATTGTATATTCAGGAGTGGCAGTGCATTGCGAAATAGATGTTAAAATGTGTTCAACCCCCTTGTTTGTCTATAATTAGGGGTACTGCGTAGAGCCCAGTAATCAGCTAGCGCTACCCAGGTTCTGAACTAAAAATAGGTCGGCTCCCATGCTTACATTCTTACGTTTTTAAATAAAGATACCAAGAGAACAAATAAAATTTGGTAATAGGAGTAAATTAGAACGTTGCTTAAAATTGCATGCTCTATCTGAATCATGAAAGTTTAATTTTGACTAGACTGTTCCTTTAAAAGCCCTTTTTTTATCTTATTCATGCTCAGTTAAAGGGACACTGAACCCAATTTTTCTTTTGTAATTCAGATAAAACAGCAATTTTAAGCAACTTTCCAATTTACTCCTATGATCAATTTTTCTTCGTTCTCTTGCTATCTTTATTTGAAAAAGAATGCATCTAAGCTATTTTTTTGGTTCAGACCATGGACAGCACTTTTTTATTGGTGGGGGAATTTATTCACCAATCAGCAAGAACGACCCAGGTTGTTCACCAAAAATGGGCCAGCATCTAAACTTACATTCTTGCATTTCAAATAAAGATACCAAGAGAATGAAGAAAATATGATAATAGGAGTAAATTAGAAAGTTGCTTAAAATTGCATGCTCTATCTGAATCACGAAAGCAAAAAATTGGGTTCAGTGTCCCTTTAAATGCAAAAAAAAAAAGCTGGAAGCTGCCTGTGATTGGTGACTGTGTACAACTTTTACTCCTTGTTAGTTCACCAGCATTTTCATTCTCTGTCTTGAGCTGAAATACGTGTGGCCATGTGCACAAGTTTAAAACATAAGCCTGATGATCTAAAGCTCTCAGCTCCAGCAAGATGATTTAACAAGATCTGTTTGTGCTACAAAGGCCACGACGAGATGATCTAAAGACACATTTTACACTGTGAGCTGTGTATCTCACTAAGGGTTTAGGGTTGCCAGGTGTCCAGTATTCATCTGGACAGTTCAGTAGTTTAGCAGGCTGACTTGTAAAAACCTCAATGCTTTATAGAGTAGAAAGAAGTAAGAGGTAGTTAAAAGGGTCAAATCACTTCTGTTTATGTGTGTTACTCTCAGCCAAAGAGGTACAAATATTTATATAATAATTTGTATATTACTGTCAGCAAAGGCGTAAAATGACTGTTCTGTTGTGAAAAATATGCATTGTGAAATTAAGAGTGGGGGCTAAGGTATAGCTTTTGGTGGGTACTATTGTGTGACCCTACAGACTATTGTGTCCAATCACTGACAGATTGTCCAGTATTTTTGTGGAGGACAGTAACCCTAGTAAGGGTTTTGCCCTACATATCTGTATGCAATAGTGCAGGGATTTATTACTGCCTAAGCAAACAAGGCACATGCCTAGGGCGACAAATGAAAGGGGGGCAGCACTTTTTTACATCATAGAGCGTAACAAATCTAGGAGCTTTTAAATTAACCTGTGGTGCCCTGTTTTTGATGTTCCAAGTGCATCCACTTCTTGCTCCCTGCAGCCATCACCTGCTGTTACCAGCCACACCTAAATTTAGCTAGGTGTGACAGGATCCTTTCTAGGCCACGCCGCAAAGAACTACATGCCCCAGAATGCCGTGTGGCCAGAGTGGGTGCGACTTGGTCTGCTTGTAATTGTCGGCCTGGTTAAATATATATGCACACACATCACATAAACTTGGGGGGGGGGGGGGGTGCATTTGAATTTTGAGTACCTAGGGCAGCACAAAGTAATTAAACATTTTTTGTGGGATACATTATGAGTTTAATGTATCTTAAAGAGGTAAATTGTAACAAAAACATTAGTAGAGACAGTCAACCTGAGAATTTAAAATGTCAGCTGGTCACCAATTTACTAGGTGCTCTCTTCAGCTTCTACAGCATCTTCAGTTTTACCAGCGTCTTTCGTTCCATTCAGAACGTTATACTCCTGATTTTTCTATCATCCATATGGTAGACCAGTGCTTGAATGTTGACATTTCTGCCTGAAGTAAAGCTGTTTAAATGAACACAGCAGTATCAGCTGCTTACTTCTTACTAATGCTCATTGACTAATAGGTACTTCCTACTAAAGTTCATTGACTAATAGGTACTTCCTACTAAAGTTCATTGACTGATTGGTACTTCCTACTAGACTTCATTGGCTGATAGGTACTTCCTACTAGTGTTCATTGGCTAATAGGTACTTCCTACTAGAGGTCATTGGCTGATATGTACTTCCTACTAGAGTTTAATTGGCTAATAGGTACTTCCTACTAGAGTTTGTTGGCTGATAGGTACTTCCTACTAGAGTTTATTGGCTAATAGGTTCTTCCAACTAGAGTTCATTGACTGATATGTACTTCCTACTAGAGCTCATTGGTTAATAGCTACTTCCTACTAGAGTTTAATTGGCTAATAAGTACTTCCTACTAGAGTTCATTGGCTGATAAGTACTTCCTACTAGAGTTTATTGGCTAATAGATACTTCCAACTAGAGTTCATTGGCTAATAAGTACTTCCTACTAGAGTTCATTGGCTAATAGGTACTTCCTACTAGAGTTCATTGGCTGATAGGTACTTCCTACTAGAGCTCATTGGCTAATAGTTACTTCCTACTAGAGTTCATTGGCTGATAGGTACTTCCTACTAGAGCTCATTGGCTAATAGTTACTTCCTACTAGAGTTCATTGACTGATATGTACTTCCTACTAGAGTTTAATTGGCTAATATGTACTTCCTACTAGAGTTCATTGGCTGATAGGTACTTCCTACTAGAGTTTATTGGCTAATAGGTACTTCCAACTAGAGTTCATTGGCTAATAAGTACTTCCTACTAGAGATAATTGACTAATAGGTACTTCCTACTAGAGTTCATTTGCTAATAGGTACTTCCTACTAGAGTTTATTGGCTAATAGGTTCTTCCTACTAGAGTTCATTGGCTGATAGGTACTTCCTACTAGAGTTCATTGGCTAATAGGTTCTTCCTACTAGAGTTCATTAGCTAATAGCTACTTCCTACTAGAGTTTATTAGCCAATAGGTACTTCCTACTAGAGTTCATTGGCCAATAGGTACTTCCTATTAGAGTTCATTGGCTAATAGGTACTTCCTACTAGAATTTTACCTTGGGTGAGAGCAGGTAAAATAACCATTTAATCAGCTGATTATTTCACCTGTTCTCTCATTTAAATATATTAAAAATCTGGCCTGTTAGGGAGGCCTGAGTACAGGTTTGAAAACCATGGATCTATAGTGACTATATTTTTCTTTTAAAAGGAAATCCTTATGTAAAATGCAATTCTGTCACATTTTCTTTGTGACAATAAAAGTGCCATTGGAAAATGGTATGGCATTAAAAATGGAGGTGACACGCCTCTACCAATTGGTACAGCTGCAACACAGAATGTTGTGGGCTATATTTTTGCTATGGCAAGATTGTTGTCATAGGATTAGTGTTATAGTTGTTAGTTAACCCATTGGATGCCAGAAAGGGCTGCAACCGTAATGCCAGCACTATCCATAAACCCTAACCTTAACCCTAACCTTTAATGGCATTATTAATGCAATAGTTATATTATAATATTTATGGGCAGTGCAACATTGCGCCTATGGCAAAATCATCATGTGATTGATACAAGTGTGATATATTTGGTATCATCGTTGCATCATGACTGTGACATTCTTGCACAGAAATTATTGATAGAAACTGTAAAATACTTACATGAGTGCAACTCTGTTGTAGATTTACATCATTACTTCATGTGACTGGTCACCGATTATTATTGATCTTCGCTACTAAAAGGACCACTAAACACAGTAGTAAATGCATAATAAAAAGACAATGCAAAATCACTTTGTTTGAATTTCGAGTTCTAGATTCCTTTCTGACAAATTTTAAAGTTAGTTCTTTTTTCCCTCCCACTGCATCATGTGACAGCCATCAGCCAATCACAAAATTGCATATACGTATATTCTGTAAATCTTGCACATGCTCAGTAAGTGCTGGTGCTTCAGAAAGTTTGTATATATAAAGAGTGTGCATATTTAGAAAATGGATGTGCATTAGAAAGTTGTTTAAAATTGTGAGCTCTATCTGAATAAGTTTAATTTTGACTTGAGTGTCCCTTTAACTTATCCCGTTCTTAGGCAATTTCTTCAGACCAGTAATTAAACCCCTCAAAATGGCATAGGCTTGCACACTAGCTTTTAACCCATTCCCTGATTCAGATTCCTAGACCCTTTGCCATCCGACAAGATCTTCAGATCAGTCATTAAATCCTTCATAGACCTGCAAAAAAAAATTTAAATCCATTCCTTGATATAGATAGAGGTTTATGTGCCAGTAGTTAACCCCTTCCTAACCAAGTTCTTCAGAGCTGTAATTAAGTGATTCACAGCAACATATAACTGCAAACAGTTTTGTTAAATTATTCCTTGGTATAGATTCCTAGAGATGTGTGTTCCAAAAGTTAACCCCTTCCCAACTAAGAGGTTCTTCAGAGCAATAATTAAAGTGACAGTCCACTTCAGACTTTTTATGGTTTAAAAAGATAGATAACCCCTTTAACAACCATTCCCCAGTTCTGCATAACCAGCACTGTTATATTAATATGCTTTTTACCTCTATGATTACCTTATATCTAAGATTAAAGAATAAAACATACCCAATTTTCCATAAAACTTAGCTTTTATTCCAATTGAGATATAAAATCACAGGAGGCTCACACAAACATATTGAGGTGTGAATCAAGTAAGTCTTACGCATTTCGGCCGTGCGGCCGTAGTCACAGCCATAGCTACCTGATATTTACACCTGCCTTTTAAAACAAGTAAAAGTGCATGATAGACTGGTGTACAATGTAACCCCACCTCATTATCACCGTTAGAACACAGCAACTACTTAATTACTCTATGTCAGCTAAATCAGCACTAAAGAAAACAGTATATAAATGATACAGATTATCCAAAAATCATGTACACAATAATAATATTGTTTGCTAGATCCTATCATCAAGTGTATGTATAAAACATGGCAAAAACAATATATCCTATACCTTTTTTCCCACATGACAGATGTAATATAATTGCAACAGTGAAACAGAGCAGTGAAACACAATAGGTTACCTATGCATATCATTAATATAATTGATAGTTGTATGCTGGAACGTTAACTACCGTAGTTACATGAATTATATCTTTGTATCATTGCTTTTACCATATAGGTTGATAATGTATTTAAGTCTCTGCAGACTACCCTTATTTCAGTTGTTTTGACAGACTTGCATTTTAGCCAATCAGTGCTGACTCATAACTAACTCCACGGGAGTGAGCACAATGTTTTCTATATGGCACCCACTAACTTTCACTATGACATAGATCTGCAAACTATTTTTATAACCCATACCCTGATATAGATTCCTAGAGTTTTGTTTTTAATCCACAGATCAGGCTTTCATGATATGCAAAACTGTAACTAATCCCTCCACTGCTAAAGAGACCAAGAATAGCATTTTGCTTTGCGCAGTAAATTGCAGAGCACCGATTAACACCTTTAATGTCATATATATGCAGTGCTTAGGTTTTACTTGCTCAGCAGAGTTGCGATTAACTAATTTCCTGCTATGTTTTCTGCAAAACAATACTTTGCCCTCTGCAAGCGAGGCCTATGGGGCAATAATTAACTCCTTCCTTACACAATGTCTTGAACCCTCTTCCCTGCTATAGATATTATTGGTTAGCCTCTCTCCTGTCAAATGCCCTTTTTTTTCTGTATATAGAAATCCGCTAAAACAGCTCTATATTGAACGGAAATACAAAGGACATAGTGACCTAGATTTGTAGATTCTCGTGTGTTGGCCAAGAGGCCTTATTGTAAAGGCAAAATAACGTTTCAAATTCATTCAAGTATCACTTTTGCAATGTTTTTTGTTAGTAGGTGGTCCTGCTATTAACATCTGTAGTTGTGTGAGGTGTCCATCAAATAATGCAAGCGATAGGAAATGATCAACATATGCTGAAATGACAATGTCCAGCTGTTAGTTGTAAATACTCAATGTAATGGTTCCTTTGGTTAAAGTAAATGTGCAGTTTATCCGCCTGAGCTGTGCCTTGATCAACACAAGTCCACGTTTGTTTTTTTTGGGGGGGGGCTATATTCCGGACCTCTTCCCAGGGAGCTTTCAATCGTAGAATAGACTGCAGGAATCAATGCCCACTGCGTATTGTCTTCTCTCCCGGTATTGGCCACAACTCTACCTCGACAGTTCACATAACATTACAGCTGCTTGGTGTTCCCTGTGAACCTACATCACCAAATTTACATGACCTACTGCTCCAATCCAGGGCTATATGCCCGGAGTATGGGGAGATGCTGTTGTTCTGGTATACACCTCTCAAAACAAAGTAGTGCACAACGGTTCCATAAATAAAACTTCAATACTTTATTAATTGCATATAGCACATTAAAGCAAAAGGATGAGTTCACAGACAAGCATATATAGTCCAGGGTATGGAAATGACTGCTTATGTGTTTCGTTTCACATCGTAATCATAGCTAAAATCCATCTGTACTCAACCACATATTTTAAAAGCCAGTAAATAATATCTCGCTTATCACTTCTGACTACAAGGAAAAAGAATAATTACAAACATACAACTTAGAAAACAGGTTATATAAATGTTTGTAGCTGTAAAATATTCCCATGTCTGTTTTGTTATGGAATTGTAGTCTTGACAAATAGAATTAAAGGTGTCTCTATAGGCTGGCCATTGGTGATCCAGAGGGGCGATTTTAAAGACTATATACCCACAATCCTTCAGCTCCTATAGGCTTATTATTCATATGCTAGTTTCACTATTGTATTGTAACAAACAAGATTGAGTTTTGGTTGACACATGTAAATTGTATTGTCATGGGATCATTTACATTTCACCTTCACCGTAGAGTGCAATGCTACTATTAAAATTCGGCAGGGTCACAGAGGTAGCACCTCCCACAGAGGAGTATAGTAAAACGCCTATTGGTGAGACTGCCTTCAAACACTGCTTTCAGCCCTTTATAACACCAATCTATATCGTGATTCAGATACCTTTATAATTTAGTGCTATTTTGAGGATGCGTACAACATCTGGCCCATACAGAGTAATGAGGCTTTCTAAGATACAGAAACTCACAGGGGAGAGTGAAGTTAACAGGGGAGCACTTGGCACTGATATAAGTTCTTAGTTTGCAGCAAATACAAATTAAACCGAAAATATGACCCTCCTACATTTGGAATCTGACAGGCTTATTTCATATAGAATACAAAGTACAATGCAATTTGTAAAAGAGACACAGCAATTGTTATAAAGAGTATAATCCTTACTTGTTAAAGTTACACAGAAATATTCAAAGCACAATTTGTAAAATCACAATTCTAAATACACTGTTGTATACAAAATCTAAATTTACTAAAACACAAAATAGAAAGTGCAAAGATTAAGTTTAATAAAACTTTAATGACAAAATATAAACTCCACTAGCAGAGGCGGGGAATCTCGATTTACAATAAAGAAAAATAATAAACTTTGTATTTAGCATTATAAATATGAATGTCAGTGTTTTTTTACACGTGTAGTGTAGTTTTATGACTATTTCTACTGTGCACCTTAAATTGTTCTTTCCTGCACAATTTCATTCCGAATAATTTAATGACAAAATATAAACTCCACTAGCAGAGGCGGGGAATCTCGATTTACAATAAAGAAAAATAATAAACTTTGTATTTAGCATTATAAATATGAATGTCAGTGTTTTTTTACACGTGTAGTGTAGTTTTATGACTATTTCTACTGTGCACCTTAAATTGTTCTTTCCTGCACAATTTCATTCCGAATAATATTTTTTCCGTATAATATGATGTTTACGGAATAATTTTGCTACCATTTTTAATGTGATTAAACAATACAGAGCTAGATTACAAGTGGAGTGCTAAATTATCACACGCCCACAAATGGGCAAATTCGCTCATTTGCAGGCACACGATAAAAAAACAGTAATTACAAGTGGAGCGAGCTTGTGGTAGCAATTAGCGATCAGAAAATTAATCAGAGATCAGATCTCTGGTTATCTTTCTAAAAGTGCCCTAAATGCCCTCAAAATATAGGGTATTTTTTCATTAAAAAAAACGTCACTAGGCAGTTTTAAGGGGTTAAAAGTTGGCGGGTGTGGGGTGTTAGAAAAAAAAAAATATCACTGAAAAGTGCCTTTACATTGCAGTCTATGGGAACTGTGTTTTCCCTGTAAAGATATACGTATATGCTTATATACATATATATTTATGTGTTTATATGCTTATATACATATATTTCTCTTGTAAGGTGTATCCAGTCCACGGATCATCCATTACTTGTGGGATATTCTCCTTCCCAACAGGAAGTTGCAAGAGGATCACCCACAGCAGAGCTGCTATATAGCTCCTCCCCTAACTGCCATATCCAGTCATTCTCTTGCAACTCTCGACAAGCATGGAGGTAGTAAGAGAGAAGTGGTGTAACATAGTTTGTTTTTTACTTCAATCAAAAGTTTGTTATTTTTAAATGGTACCGGAGTTGTACTATTTTGTCCCAGGCAGAAAATAGAAGAATCTGCCTGTGATTTCTATTATCTTAGCAGGTTGTAACTAAGATCCATTGCTGTTCTCACACATAACTGAAGAGAGAGGTAACTTCAGCTGGGGAATGGCGTGCAGGTTATCCTGCTATGAGGTATGTGCAGTTAAAAAAATTTCTAGAGATGAAATAAGTGCTAGAAAATGCTGCTGATACCAGATTTATGTAAGGTAAGCCTGAATACAGTGATTTAATAGCGACTGGTATCATGCTTATTTTCAGAGGTAATACTCTTCTAGATTTACAATATAAAACGTTTGCTGGCATGTTTAAACGTTTTTATATATACTTTGGTGATAAAACTTTATTGGGGCCTAGTTTTTTTCCACATGGCTGGCTTAAATTTGCCTAGAAACAGTTTCCTGAGGCTTTCCACTGTTTTAATATGAGTGGGAGGGGCCTAATTTAGGGCTTTATTGCGCAGTAACTTTTACAGACTGAGACATCCAGCTTCCTCCAGGAGTCCCCTGAATGCTATAGGACCTCTCTAAAGGGCTCTTAGGCTTTCCAAAATCGTTTGTTGGGGAAGGTAGGCCCACAGCAAGGCTGTGGCAGTTGTGACTGTTAAAAAAAGTCTATATCGTTTTTTTTATTCGTTTTTTGAACTAAGGGGTTAATCATCCATTTGCAAGTGGGTGCAATGCTCTGTTAGCTTATTATACACACTGTAAAAATTTTGTTTGATTTACTGCTTTTTTTCACTGTTTTTCAAATTCTGACAAAATTTGTTTCTCTTAAAGGCAGAGTACCGTTTTTATTTTTTGCTTGTTAACTTGATTTAAAGTGTTTTCCAAGCTTGCTGGTCTCATTGCTAGTCTGTTTAAACATGTCTGACATAGAGGAAACTCTTTGTTCATTATGTTTAGAAGCCATGGTGGAACCCCCTCTTAGAATGTGTACCAAATGTACTGATTTCACTTTAAGTAATAAAGATCATATTCTGTCTTTAAAAAATTTATCACCAGAGGAATCTGACGAGGGGGAAGTTATGCCGACTAACTCGCCCCACGTGTCAGACTCTTTGACTCCCGCTCAAGGGACTCACGCTCTAATGGTGCCAAGTACATCTAGTGCGCCCATAGCGTTTACTTTACAAGACATGGCGGCCCCTCCAGACTGCCTGGGTTTAGAAGAAAGCGAGATAGCTCTGGAGTTAGAAGAAATACAGAGCATACTGACGCTTTAAGAGCTATGTCTGATACTCCCTCACAATATACAGAAGCTGAGGAAGGAGAGCTTCTTTCTGTGGGTGATGGTTCTGAGTCAGGGAAAAAGATTCAACCTGATTCTGATATGTCTACATTTAAATTTAAGCTTGAACACCTCCGCGTGTTGCTCAGGGAGGTTTTAGCTGCTCTGAATGACTGTGATACAATTTCAGTGCCAGAAAAATTGTGTAGATTGGACAAATACTATGCAGTGCTGGTGTGCACCGATGTTTTTCCAATACCTAAAAGGTTTACAGAAATTATTTCTAAGGAATGGGATAGACCAGGTGAGCCGTTCTCTCCCCCTCCTATTTTTAAGAAAATGTTTCCAATAGATGCCACCACACGGGACTTATGGCAGACAGTTCCTAAAGTGGAGGGAGCAGTTTCTACCCTAGCTAAGCGTACTACTATCCATGTCGAGGACAGTTGTGCTTTCTCAGATCCAATGGATAAAAAGTTAGAGGGTTACCTTAAGAAAATGTTTATTCAACAAGGTTTTATTCTACAGCCCCTTGCATGCATTGCCCCAGTCACTGCTGCTATGGCTTTCTGGTTTGAGTCTCTGGAAGAGGCTTTACAGGTAGAGACCCCATTGGATGACATACTTGACAAGCTTAGAGCACTTAAGCTAGCCAATTCTTTTGTTTCTGATGCCATTGTTCATTTGACTAAACTAACGGCTAAAAATTCTGGTTTTGCTATTCAAGCGCGCAGGGCGCTATGGCTTAAATCATGGTCAGCTGACGTTACTTCAAAGTCTAAGCTGCTTAACATTCCCTTCAAGGGGCAAACCCTATTCGGGCCTGGTTTGAAGGAGATCATTTCTGATATCACTGGAGGAAAAGGTCATGCCCTTCCTCAGGATAGGTCCAAATCAAGGGCCAAACAGACAAATTTTTGTGCCTTTCGAAACTTCAAGGCGAGTGCGGCATCAACTTCCTCTACTGCAAAACAAGAGGGAACTTTTGCCCAGTCCAAGTTGGTCTGGAGACTTAACCAGACCTGGAACAAAGGTAAGCAGGCCAAAAAGCCTGCTGCTGCCCCTAAGACAGCATGAAGTATCAGCCCCCTATCCGGTAACGGATCTAGTAGGGGGCAGACTTTCGCTCTTCGCCCAGGCTTGGGCAAGAGATGTCCAGGATCCCTGGGCGTTGGAAATTGTATCCCAGGGATATCTTCTGGACTTCAGAGCTTCTCCTCCAAAAGGGAGATTTCACCTTTCACAATTATCTGCAAACCAGATAAAGAGAGAGGCATTCTTACACTGTGTTCAAGAGGAGGAACAAGGACAGGGATTTTACTCAAATCTGTTTGTGGTTCCCAAAAAAGAGGGAACCTTCAGACCAATTTTAGATCTCAAGATCCTAAACAAATTCCTCAGAGTCCCATCATTCAAGATGGAGACTATTCGTACCATCCTACCTATGATCCAGGAGGGTCAATACATGACTACAGTGGATTTAAAGGATGCTTATCTTCACATTCCGATACACAAAGATCATCATCGGTTTCTCAGGTTTGCCTTCCTGTACAGGCATTACCAGTTTGTAGCTCTTCCCTTTGGGTTAGCTACAGCCCCAAGAATCTTTACGAAGGTTCTGGGGTCATTTCTGGCGGTCCTAAGACCGCGGGGCATATCAGTGGCCCCTTATTTAGACGACATTCTGATACAGGCGTCAAATTTCCAAATTGCCAAGTCTCATACGGACATAATTCTGGCATTTCTGAGGTTGCATGGGTGGAAAGTGAACGAAGAAAAGAGTTCTCTATCCCCTCTCACAAGAGTCTCCTTTCTGGGAACTCTAATAGATTCTGTAGAAATGAGGATTTACCTGACAGAGTCCAGGTTATCAAAACTTCTAAATTCCTGCCGTGTTCTTTATTCCACTTCTAGCCCTTCGGTGGCTCAGTGTATGGAAGTAATCGGCTTAATGGTAGCGGCAATGGACATAGTGCCGTTTGCACGCCTACATCTCAGACCGCTGCAACTATGCATGCTCAGTCAGTGGAATGGGGATTACACAGATTTGTCCCCTCTACTAAATCTGGATCAAGAGACCAGGGATTCTCTTCTCTGGTGGCTATCTCGGGTCCATCTGTCCAAGGGAATGACCTTTCGCAGGCCAGATTGGACAATTGTAACGACGGATGCCAGCCTTCTAGGCTGGGGAGCAGTCTGGAACTCCCTGAAGGCTCAGGGATCATGGACTCAGGAGGAGACACTCCTTCAAATAAACATTCTGGAACTAAGAGCGATATTCAATGCTCTTCAGGCTTGGCCTCAGCTAGCGACAATGAGGTTCATCAGATTTCAGTCGGATAACATCACGACTGTAGCTTACATCAACCATCAAGGGGGAACAAGGAGTTCCCTAGCGATGTTAGAAGTCTCAAAGATAATTCGCTGGGCAGAGATTCACTCTTGCCACCTATCAGCTATCCATATCCCAGGTGTAGAGAACTGGGAGGCGGATTTTCTAAATCGACAGACTTTTCATCCGGGGGAGTGGGAACTCCATCCGGAGGTGTTTGCACAATTGATTCATCGTTGGGGCAAACCAGAACTGGATCTTATGGCGTCTCGCCAGAACGCCAAACTTCCTTGTTACGGATCCAGGTCCAGGGACCCCAAGGCAACGCTCATAGAGGCTCTAGCAGCGCCTTGGTCCTTCAACCTGGCTTATGTGTTTCCACCGTTTCCTCTGCTCCCTCGTCTGATTGCCAAGATCAAGCAGGAGAGAGCATCAGTGATTTTGATAGCACCTGCGTGGCCACGCAGGACTTGGTATGCAGATCTGGTGGACATGTCATCCTTTCCACCATGGACTCTGCCGCTGAGACAGGACCTTCTACTTCAAGGTCCTTTCAACCATCCAAATCTAATTTCTCTGAAACTGACTGCCTGGAGATTGAACGCTTGATTTTATCAAAGCGTGGCATCTCCGAGTCAGTCATTGATACCTTAATTCAGGCACGGAAGCCTGTCACCAGGAAAATCTATCATAAGATATGGCGTAAATATCTTTATTGGTGTGAATCCAAGGGCTACTCATGGAGTAAGGTCAGGATTCCCAGGATATTATCTTTTCTCCAAGAAGGATTGGAAAAAGGATTGTCAGCTAGTTCCTTAAAGGGACAGATTTCTGCTCTGTCTATTCTTTTGCACAAGCGTCTGGCGGATGTTCCAGACGTTCAGGCATTTTGTCAGGCTTTAGTTAGAATCAAGCCTGTGTTTAAACCTGTTGCTCCGCCTTGGAGCTTAAATTTGGTTCTTAAAGTTCTTCAAGGGGTTCCGTTTGAACCTCTTCATTCCATAGATATCAAACTTTTATCTTGGAAAGTTCTTTTTTTGGTAGCTATTTCCTCGGCTCGTAGAGTTTCCGAGTTATCTCCCTTACAATATGATTCTCCTTATCTGATCTTCCATGCAGATAAGGTAGTTCTGCGTACCAGACCTGGGTTTTTACCTAAGGTGGTATCTAATAAGAATATCAATCAGGAGATTGTGTTCCATCATTGTGTCCAAATCCTTCTTCAAAGAAGGAACGTCTATTACACAATCTTGACGTGGTTCGTGCTTTAAAGTATTATTTACAAGCTACTAAAGATTTTCGTCAAACATCTGCTTTGTTTGTTGTCTACTCTGGACAGAGGAGAGGCCAAAAGGCTTCGGCAACTTCTCTTTCTTTTTGGCTAAGGAGTATAATACGCTTAGCTTATGAGACTGCTGGCCAGCAGCCTCCTGAAAGGATTACAGCTCATTCTACTAGAGCTGTGGCTTCCACATGGGCCCTTAAAAATGAGGCTTCTGTTGAACAGATTTGCAAGGCGGCGACTTGGTCTTCGCTTCATACCTTTTCAAAATTCTATACATTTGATACTTTTGCTTCTTCGGAGGCTATTTTTGGGAGAAAGGTTTTACAGGCAGTGGTACCTTCCGTTTAAGTACCTGCCTTGTCCCTCCCTTCATCCGTGTACTTTAGCTTTGGTATTGGTATCCCACAAGTAATGGATGATCCGTGGACTGGATACACCTTACAAGAGAAAACATAATTTATGCTTACCTGATAAATTTATTTCTCTTGTGGTGTATCCAGTCCACGGCCCGCCCTGTCATTTTAAGGCAGGTATTTTTTAATTTTAAACTACAGTCACCACTGCACCCTATGGTTTCTCCTTTCTCTGCTTGTCTTCGGTCGAATGACTGGATATGGCAGTTAGGGGAGGAGCTATATAGCAGCTCTGCTGTGGGTGATCCTCTTGCAACTTCCTGTTGGGAAGGAGAATATCCCACAAGTAATGGATGATCCGTGGACTGGATACCCCACAAGAGAAATAAATTTATCAGGTAAGCATAAATTATGTTATTTATGTGTTTATGTGCTTATAAACATATATATTTATGAGTTTATATGCTTATATACATATATATTTAAGTGTTAATATGTGTATATACACATATTAACATACATATATATGTATTTATTCATATATAATTAAAATTGCTGCCCATAGCTGCACAACTTATTCCCTTTGCTGCGCTAAGGTTTTGTCTAATGTCTGCCGGCATCAGAACGAGGCTCTTATTGGAGCTTTCGTGAGTGCAATGCTTATGTGCAATACGAAAGCGAGGTCCCATTCGCATTGCACCCAACTCGTAATATCAGTGCACATTAGTATGTGCTGGTATTACTCACTTGAGTGGAAATATCGCATTAGCATAATCAGGCCCACGTTTTACTGCATACATTTTATTTCAATATTTAATTTATTTGTTTTATGCATTTTTTTATTATGATTTTTGTGAGTCCTATTGTAATGTATGCATTGCCTTTATATATTTTAAGGGACATGAAACCCAATTTTTTTCTTTCATGATTCAGGTAGAGAATACAATTCTTAAAAAAAGTTTCCAATTTACTTCTATTATCAAATTTGTGTCGTTCTCCCTCAGATGTCATCTCTCCCTTCCACTCCTCAATCACACCATTCATCACAACGTTGCATCACTTCAATCTAGTAGTCTAATCCTGTCTAATCTAATCATTAGCAGGTTCTACTAACTAACAACAGTTAGTAGGAGGTGTGTCTACCTAGTATGTCAATCATATTTTATAGCAATGTTTTAGGTAGCTTTCACTTTTTCCCAAAACAAAAGTGAATACATACCAAGTCTCTCACAGCAGTGTATCCATTGGAATGTGACTCCCCCTCCCTTTTAGATAAGCACTGTCTGAAAACAAGGCAGCAGAGAAAAGATCAGAATGAATTACAAGTGTAACTTGACTTCTTTAATGCATTTTATTAACCCCTTCATACTCTTAGGATGTTCCATGCCGTACTAACTGCTCTGGGCTTTAACATCGAGCCTCGTCCTTTGAAAATTGGACTGGGGGCGTGCTGAGCAGTAAAGGCAGTCACCCATGATCTGATCCCTGCCTTGAAATCATGTGATCGCATCAACGATCGTGTAATTTCATTTTTACAGCAAGTGTTTACATCAGAACTTTGCTCTGGTGTTAACACTTTGATGCTGGCACAAAGGGGTTAAAGGCATATATGTGCTAAATATATATATGCATAACTATTTATCTATACTGTGTATATATGTTCAGTTGTTCAGTACTAAGCAATATTGATTAATTATTTGTGCATGGAACCATTAACATTTTCCCAACCCATACAGCACCCTACAACCCAATTTAATTTATGACTACCTTTCACAGTGTGAAAATTATTATCCATGGTGTGATCTGGAGAAGACACGCAAAAAATAGTGTGTAATTCTGTCTCACAGTTTAGTTTGAATAGACACTAGAAACCATTCCAACTAGGGCTACTAAAATATTACATGGTCTATGAAATTAATCATCCAAGGATATACATTGTGACTATAATACGTATAGCTCAAATGAGAAACCCCTTAAATTGTAGCTGGCCCGTCCCACCTGTTTAGGCCCACCAGGAAATCTCCCAGTGTTTTGATAGGTCAATCCAGCCTTGACCATTTGGACTATTTCCTTTATTTTGATTTTTAAGTTGTGCATGACGTATTTTTGTTAAATTAGTTTTTATCTATATGATCTATTTCTGGAGGGTAGAATATTTAGTAGTGATTTGTGAATTCTGTACTGTGCTATTTTACCGTACAAGATATGAGGAATATCTTAAGTAGGCTCAAATTATCTTGAGTCTTAATTTATTCTTAGCTTTAAAGCAGGAAATAATTAGGAAATAATTAGCAACTTTCAGTCCATGATCTATTCATAAAACTAATATTTTAGCTAGTTTATATGAAGGTCCAAACCAGTTCAGAAAATTAGAGGCAGTAAAAATTCCCTTCCATTGTAAAATGGATGTTAGGAGCAAAATCATGAACCATTTTGTTTGCATATTCTTTCCCAGAGTCCTCTGTTCCATTTAGAAACATTCTTAATTGAGTTGTTGTGAAAAGGTAGATCTAATTTGATTGGATGTGCTATAAAATGTTAAGCTCCTTTACATATTCGTCCTCTGATCCTTTTGAAAACATTCTTTTTTTTTTTTGTGAGGTTCATCTAATTTGATTGGATGTGCTATAAAATGGGAAGCTAATTTGCATATTCTTACCCAGAGTCCTCTACTCTTGTTAGAAAAATTATTTTTTTTGTGAAAAGGTTCATCTAATTTTATTGGTGTGCTATAAACTGTGACACTCCTTTGCATATTCTTACCCAGAGTCCTCTGCTCCCTTTGGAAACATTGTAGTTTTTTTTGTTGTGAAAAAGCAAGAATGTAAGCATAGGAGCCGGACCTTTTTTGGTTAAGCACCTGTGTAGCACTTTCTGATTGGTGTCTAAATGTAGCCAACCAATCAGCCAGCGCTACCCAGGTGCTGGACCAAAAATGTGATGGCTCCCATGCTTACATTCTTGCTTTTTCAAATAAAGATACTAAGACAATGAAGAAAATTTGATAAAAGGAGTAAATTAGAAAGTTGCTTAATATTGCATGCTCTGAATCATGAAAGTTTAATTTTAAATAGACTATTCCTTTAATCTATTTTTATTGGATGTGCTATAAAATCTGAAGCTCATTTGCATATTCTTACCCAGTGTCCTCTGCTCCCGTTGGAAACATTGTTTTTTTTGTGAACAGTTTGATCTCATTTGATTGGATGTGGTATAAAATGCTTTATAGGTAGGAAATAACTGGTATAAAATGCTTTATAGGTAGGAAATAACTCTTGATATATGACTCTCAACTACCTTCAACAATTTACGTTTCTTCGTTACATAGTCCAATTGTTTCATTCTGATGCAACTTAATTTTTTGTTTGTTAGAGAGCTGGGTTGTGTGAGCAGGTTGCGGCTGAGTGCTTCAGACAGATGGGCTGATACCAGAAAGACTAGCATTTGAGAACAGATGCACAGGCTGAAAAATATGTGGAAATGCAAAAAAAAATTATATAAAAAAAAAAATGATATAAGGGAACTAATCAGCAAAGAACTGTCTAATCTGTATGTGAGTGTGTCTCTTCCTTACTCTCTTATTCGCCCAGTACCTCCTACACAGCTCTGTCTCTCCCCCTACCACGTTCTAATTACAGCTAATTATTAAATAGACTCTGTCGGGGGAGGTAGGGAGGGGGCAGAGAGGAATTCCTGGCGCTTCCCCGGGGAAGGAAAGTGCTCTGTCAGGCACACTTTGCTGGGCACACAATATATATATATATATATATATATATATATATACACCACTGATTTTGTCACATACTGTCAAAGCCACATGACCTGGCCTAGAAACGCTTAAAGGGACAATAAACTAAAAATGTGATTCTACCATAAAATCTTTAATTATCTATACTATAATCACGTTTGTAACGCATCCATCGGTGTCGCCAGTTGAAGGAATGTTGGCTGCGCAGGCAGCCAAAAGAATCCACCTGGATGCAGCGTAGGCAAACCCGAAGCCTTAAAAAGAAAAACACTCAACCACCCGCAAAAAATAAATTAAAAAAACATAACTGCCCGCACAAATTATTAAACCCCCCCCTTAACCTCCCACACAAAGTATTAACAAACACCAAAACCGCAAACCCCCACATCGCAAAATAATAAAGTAATTAATCCCTAATCCGCAAATAACATTATTAAAATATTAATCCCTTAACCGCCAAACCCCACATTGCAATAAACTTAATTAACCTATTAACCCCTAAACCGACAATCCCCCACATCGCAATAAACCTAATTAACCTATTAACTCCTAAACCGCCAATCCCCCACAACGCAAATAACTAATTTAATTACTAAGCCCCCTAACACCCCCTAAATCAATTTATCTTATCTATCTATCATATATCTATTATCTATCGATCTATCTATCTATCATTTATCTATCTATCTCTTTATCTATCTATAATCTATCTATCTTTCTATCTATCATTTATCTACCTATCTATTTATCTATCTATAATCTGTCTATCTCTCTATCTATCTATCTATCTATCTATCTATCATTTATCTATCTCTTTATCTATCTATAATCTATCTATCTATCTACAGACCAAATAATAGGTTGCTGCCCTTAGATTATGAGGTGAATAGCACAATACATGTTCCTCCCTGCACACCCTAAAACATGCGTAACTCTTAAGTGTCCAGGAAAACATGGCCGAGGTGGCAACCCTAGTCTTGCTTGTCTGTTGCACCGGATATCATGTATTGGGGCATTTCACAACTGTATATGTCAAATGCGGGAACGCTAGAAAAGATAGGTGGAGCGAGTGAATTTCGAACATTCAGCAACAAGGCCTTTGTGCAACTTAAAGTGCCATAAAAGATTTTGAGTTATGTGCATATTATAAAAGGGTCAACTGAGGTAAAACAGTGTGTGAAAAAAAAGTTTAAAAAAAGCGTATAAATATTTTAATAAAATTTGCCAAGTGTAGCCTTCTCCACCCCCTTTATCAGTGTCCTACTCCAAACCTTTGTGATATCTGGTAACAAAGTGAGCACATGAGGATAATTACTTATGCAAGTAAAGGGGGGGGGGGTTGAGGAGGGACAGCAGGTATTGCTATTGTTGCTTGCTCGTTTCCATGGGGATAATGTCACGTGCTTTGTGAAAGCTTCAGCATTATACTGTGCACTTCTTTAGTCAGGTGCCATGTAACTTTGCCCCCTACCATGCATGTGTACAATTTCATTCTGAACAAGCTATGGCCTGGATAGCACCTTCCATATATGGAAATGCCCATGGGAGTTTGCTGCAAACAAAACACTGCCTGAATTAAAGGGGTTAATGGGTGTTACAACAGAAACCTTTTTGCAGGAAAGCTTTGGCTGCATTATATATTTAGAAACTTATGTTAGTTCATACTGTTTTATGTCCCTTTAATGAGCAGTCAATAGTGTAGCCCATTAAAGGGACAGTAAAGTCAAAATGAAACATTCATGATTCAGATAGAGCTTGCAATTTTTTATCAACTTTCCAAAAAAAATTTCTATCATCAACTTTGCTTTGTTCTTTTGTTATCCTTTAATGAAAAGTGTAACCAGGTAGGCTTAGAAGCAGCAACACACTACTGGGAGCTAGCTGCTGAGATGCACATATACACCTCTTGTCGCTGTCTCAACCAATGTATTCAGCTAGCTCCCTGTAGTGCATTGCTGCTCCTTCAACAAAGGATACCAAGAGAATGAAGCAAACTTGATAATAGAAGTAAAGTTGTTTAAAATTGTATGCTCTGTCTGAATCATGAACCTCAGCCATGTTTTCCTGGACACTTATGAGTTATGCATACTGCAGGGTGTGCAGGGAGGCGCATGAATAGTGCTGTCCAGGGGCGCATGTTCCCTTCTGTGCACCCTGCAACTCATAACTGTCCAAGAAAACATGGCTGAGGTGACAACCCTAGTTCCATGTCCCTTTAATTTTTCTGATCGATTAGAATAGTCTCAAATTTAAAGGGACACTAAACCCAAATTTTTTCTTTCATGCTTCAGATAAAGCAGCAATTTTAAGCAACTTTCTAATTAACTCTTATTAACAATTTGTATTTGTTTTCTTGGTATCTTTATTTGAAAAAGCAGGAATCTAAGCTAAGGCGCTGGACAATTTTTGGTTCAGCACCCTGGATAGCGCTTGCTGATTGGTGGGTATATTTAGTATCTCTTTAAGAGAGAAAAAAACCCGTAAAAAGCCAAATGTTATTCGGCTCTTGGATTTGATTGGACATTTACATTATCAAATAGTTTATTTAACTCCCAAACTCCTCTCATCCTTCTTTCTGCTTAGAATTCCATCGCATTCCCCCACTTCCCACTCATTCTCTCTCCTTGTCTTTTCTCATCATTTTCTATATACGCATTGTTTTCATTCAGCATTCCCCCTTTCATTCACTTCCTCCTACTCACTCCAACACCTCCCTACTCTGTAACAAATATATCCTTTTTATTCCTTCCTGGTTTTCCTCTATCACTCGCTGCTCCGTTATTCCTCCCCTTCTCTTTTTTACTTTTGCCCAGTGCTTTTTTTTTAATCTAATTGCTTAACAGAGACTCAAATTATATACGTGATGTTAACTGTAATTTTAAAGGGCTATTAAACACCTTTTGCTTTTGTGTAAAAATTGTGCTTTGCCCCATGATCCCTTGAAAGACCAGAAAGCAAAAGCTGTAAACCTAGGTTTTCAAATTTGCATGTTCCATAAACCAGCAATTCAGGGGCGTATTTAGGTTTTATGCTACCTTAGGCACTCAAAATTCTGCTGCCCCCCCCCTGCAAAATGCACAGTGCTGGGTGCTCAATAGCACTCAGAGCCAGCTGCACATTCCCCGGGGGCCCAGGCAGTTAACCCCAGGCAAGTTTGGGTGCAAAACCCAGAGGGAAAATTACGAAACAAATTAACAAAACACACAGAGGAAGTTCAGCACTCACTTGCAAGTACACAGCTTTTAGAAATGGCTTACTCTAGGGAGTGTCGTACAAGCACAATATTTACACAAAAGCAAGAGGTATTCAAAGAAACAGAAAAAAGAAAGTGAGAGAGAGAGAGATAGCATCTCTCTCCTCTCTCTCTCCTCTCCTCTTCTCTCTCTCTCTCTCTTCTCTCTCTCTCCTCTCTCTCTCCTCTCCTCTTCTCTCTCTCTCTCTCTCTCTCTCTCCTCTCTCTCTCCTCTCTCTCTCCTCTCCTCTTCTCTCTTTCTCTCTCTCTTCTCTCTCTCTCCTCTCCTCTTCTCTCTCTCTCTTCTCTCTCTCTCTCTCCTCTCCTCTCTCTCTCTCTCTCTCTCTCTCTCCTCTCTCTCTCCTCTCTCTATCCTCTCCTCTTCTCTCTCTCTCTCTCTCTCTCTCTCTCTCTCTTCTCTCTCTCCTCTCCTCTTCTCTCTCTCTTCTCTCTCTCTCTCTCCTCTCTCTCTCCTCTCCTCTTCTCTCTCTCTCTTCTCTCTCTCTCCTCTCTCTCTCCTCTCTCTCTCCTCTCTCTCTCCTCTCCTCTTCTCTCTCTCTTCTCTCTCTCTCCTCTCTCTCTCTCCTCTCCTCTTCTCTCTCTCTTCTCTCTCTCTCCTCTCTCCTCTCCTCTCTCTCTCCTCTCCTCTTCTCTCTTTCTCTTCTCTCTCTCTCCTCTCTCTCTCCTCTCCTCTTCTCTCTTCTCTCTCTCTCCTCTCTCTCTTCTCTCTCTCTCCTCTCCTCTTCTCTCTCTCTTCTCTCTCTCTCCTCTCTCTCTCTCCTCTCCTCTTCTCTCTCTCTCTTTTCTCTCTCTCCTCTCCTCTTCTCTCACTCTCCTCTCTCTCTCCTCTCCTCTTCTCTCTTCTCTCTCTCTCCTCTCTCTCTCCTCTCTCTCTCCTCTCCTCTTCTCTCTCTCTTCTCTCTCTCTCCTCTCTCTCTCTCCTCTCCTCTTCTCTCTCTCTCTTCTCTCTCTCTCCTCTCTCTCTCCTCTCCTCTTCTCTCTCTCTTCTCTCTCTCTCCTCTCTCCTCTCCTCTCTCTCTCCTCTCCTCTTCTCTCTTTCTCTTCTCTCTCTCTCCTCTCTCTCTCCTCTCCTCTTCTCTCTTCTCTCTCTCTCCTCTCTCTCTTCTCTCTCTCTCCTCTCCTCTTCTCTCTCTCTTCTCTCTCTCTCCTCTCTCTCTCTCCTCTCCTCTTCTCTCTCTCTCTTTTCTCTCTCTCCTCTCCTCTTCTCTCACTCTCCTCTCTCTCTCCTCTCCTCTTCTCTCTTCTCTCTCTCTCCTCTCTCTCTCCTCTCTCTCTCCTCTCCTCTTCTCTCTCTCTTCTCTCTCTCTCCTCTCTCTCTCTCCTCTCCTCTTCTCTCTCTCTCTTCTCTCTCTCTCTCTCTCTCTCTCTCGCTCTCTCTCTCATTACAATTATCATCAAGCACCTTATTTATTTGGCCAAATGTGAAATAAACCACAAGGGTAATCTACCCAGAGCTGCTGCTGTTAAACTAGTTTCAGTGATGTAATTGATGATGTAAGCGGTGCACCTATGTTAGTTACATATAACTATTTTGCAGACAGTGCATATAAAAATGTTGTTATAATTACAGCAGTACTAAGCTTCCACCCTTACCGGTGATAGGTCGGCTTTTGACCTCCACCCCCGGCTGCAGCAGATGTGAGTCGAGCCAGTAGCAAACTTACTCTATAGAAGGCCCTGATGCAAGATTTTTTTGCCCCCCCCCCAAAGGTAACTCAGCAAAAAGCAAAAGTATTAATATGCATTCTGCTCTGTATAATGATTTCGAAGATAGATAGACAGACAGACAGATCAATAGACAGAAGGACCTACCACCTGCACCAATAAAAGGCTCCCCTGCATTAGGATTGTAAACATTCTGCACACAACTATGTATAGACTGGCTGTAATGGCCCCCCTCCAGCTCTTTGGGCCTGGTGTGACTGCATCTGCTGCACCAATGGTAGTTCCGCCCCTGCGTCCAGCAT
The DNA here is from genome assembly GCF_027579735.1 of Bombina bombina. Classification (NCBI taxonomy): domain Eukaryota; kingdom Metazoa; phylum Chordata; class Amphibia; order Anura; family Bombinatoridae; genus Bombina; species Bombina bombina. The sequence goes on along the minus strand of NC_069505.1, from coordinate 553,268,884 downwards.
GTGATACCACTTGTTGGGGTACACTTTGGAAGATCGCCAATCTTGTACTCCCTTTACACTACGCTGCCCACCCTCCTCATTAGGGTTCCTCAGAAGCACTATGGGAAGGCTCACAAGCCACCAAAGCCATAGCTGCAGCCCTGCAGTTAGTAGCATTAGTACCAAGGCAGGGAGTGAGGATAAACCACAGTAATGGGCGGTGCTCAGGCCTGGGCGTTCAAGTATAGCACAATAGTACAGCTGTGCCGACAGGGAAACAAACAGCCGAGAGATTTCTTAGGGGCAGCTCGGATATTCGTGGGGCCTCCAGCCCAGCCACCTTATTCCTGGCACAGGCATAACAGTGTTCCGCTCGCCCTGCGCAAAGAGCGGACTTGGCGGAGAACTGCTCTAAGATGTAGTTCAAATACAATTAAAAGAACAGTCTAGTCAAAATTAAACGTTCATGATTCAGATAGGGAATGTCATTTTAAACAACTTTCCAATTTACTTTTATTATCAAATGTGCTTTGTTCTCTTGTTATTCTTAGTTGAAAGCTAAACCTAGTTAAGCTCATATGCTAATTTCTAAGCCCTTGAAGGCCGCCTCTTATCTGAATGAATTTTACAGTTTTTTACAGTTAGACACTGTTAGTTCATGTGTGCCATATAGCTAACATTGTGCTCACGCAGTGCAGTTGTTTATGAGTCAGCACTAATTGGCTGAAATGCAAGTATGTCAAAAGAACTGAAATAAGGGGCAGTCTGCAGAAGCTTAGATACAAGGTAATCACAGAGGTAAAAAGTGTATTAATATAACCGTGTTGGTTATGCAAAACTGGGGAATGGGTAATAAAGGGATTATCTATCTTTTTATACAATAAAAATTATGGAGTAGACTGTCTCCTTTAAATTGATTATAAATGCTGTTATTTAAGGGTAGAAAGCTCTTCAATTTTAAAAATAAAACTAGTTTGTGAATTATTTATTTACAGTGCAGCTAGAAAGTGATGCGCTACGGAGACCCTAGCAATCCACTGCTACGCTACACTGTGTTTATAACCTCAGACTAACGCTCATTCCTGCCCTGGCAAGACATGCACCAGTAGTATTGGGCTCAGAGTTGATCTGGGCTGGAAGTTGGGGGCAGACGAATTTATAGGATGCTGTCCAGATTCCCCCCATGCATCAGTGCACCCCCTCAGCGCTCATCTATTTGGCCTAAAAAAAGATCCAGTCTACATTTTCGGTGAGTCTGGCAGACCCAACTAATCAACCACCAACTAATGGTAATGAGAATCGTTGACAATGATTTTCATTATCGATTATTATTGACTAGTTGTTTTAGCCAAATTAAAATCACATGCTCTATCTGAATTATGAAATAAAAAATGTTGGGTTTTATATCCCTTTAAAGTCAGCTCCAAAGCAGCAATGCACTACCTGGGTTTATTGCTGCTCTTGAGCCTACTTAGGTATGCTTTTCAACAAAAGATAACAAGAGAATGAAGTCATTTTGGTAATGGAGGTAAATTGAAAAGTCTTAACATTTATAACAACTTTCCAAATTGCTTCTATCAGTTTTGTTTAATTCTCTTTGTATCTTTTATTGAAGGAGCAGTAATGCACTACTTGGAGCAGCTAATGATAAAAGATATATATGTGCAGCCACCAATCAGTAGCTAGCTCCCCGCTGCTGAACCTACCTAGGTATACTTTTCAACAAAGGATACAAAGTGAACAAAGCAAATATGCTAATAGAAGTACATTTGAAAATTGTTTAAAATTGTATGCTCTGTCTGAATGATGAAACAAAATGTTGGAGTTTTATGTCCCTTTAACTCCCACAAAGGGGTTGAACACATAGGTAAAGTGACTGACGATCATGAGGTGAACATGACTGACACCTACACACATATTCCTTTCCTGATTGGTCCAATAGAAACGTTTATTATATCCTGCCTGGTGCCTCCATTATAGTTACAGCACAATTAAAATAAATGTAAATGTCTGCTTTGCGTAGGGTGACCATATAGCCGCTTTAAAAAGGAACACCTATGAAAAATACTTATGTCAGGGCTTTTTTTCAGGGCTGTTTAAAGTAATAGATTATATATATATATATATACACACACACCCAATTTAAGGGTAGATGTAATACAATATTATATAAGATAGGGGCGCTATCTAAATATGCCAAGTAACTAGATATACAAGGATGATGATAAACACAGTTCTTAGTATATTAAAGGGACAGTCTACACCAGAATTTTTATTGTTTTAAAAGATAGATAATCCCTTTATTACCCATTTCCCAGTTTTGCATTACCAGAACAGTTATAATAATATACTTTTAACATCTGTGATTATCTTGTATCTAAGCCTCTGCAAACTGCCCCTTTTTTCAGTTCTTTTGACAGACTTGCAGTCTAGCCAATCAGTGCCTGCTCCCAGATTACTTCACGTGCACGAGCACAGTGTTATCTATATGAAATATGTGAACTAACACCCTCTAGTGGTGAAAAACTGTTAAAATGCAATCTGAAAGAGGTGGGGTTCAAAGTCTAAGAAATTATCATATGAACCTCCTAGGTTAAGCTTTCAACTAAGAATACCAAGAGAACAAAGCAAAATTGGTGATAAAAGTAAATTGGAAAATTGTTTAAAATTACATGCTCTATCTGAATCATGAAAGTTTATTTTGGCCTAGACTGTCCCTTTAATTATAATCAGAAGGTAGTATCACATTTGTATAGGCATACAAGCATATAAAGCAAATAAAAGGTTACAGAAAAAAGAACCTGTATGAATGATAATGTCCTAATAGACAAAACAAAGTCCAAAAGTTCTATCAGAGTCCCCGATGGTTATGGGGGTGTAAGGCAGCTCTCCTCGATGTATAAGGCCGTCCACAACGAATTACTCTATAATGAAACAGAGAAGGCGCCACATAGCATAATTCCGTATGGTATACTATAATTGAAAATCGTAGCTCAAATGCACTCACGTGTAAGAAAGCACCAAGATGTGGTGCTGGCTGGGCAAAGTAATGTTCTGCATAAGAACCTGTCCCTGACATATGTATTTTTCATATGTGTCCCTTTTTAAATGGGCCATATGGTCACCCTAGCCTTTGCGCATATTCATGGTACGGTGGGATTCATTTGTAACATGGTTTACTTGCTCATACCATTAAAACAAATTAGCATCTCACTTTTTTACTAGACTTGAGTGACTTGAGGGAAGTTCCAAATTATAATTAAAGGGACATGAAACACATTTTTTTTTTCATGATTCAGATAGAGAGTACAGTTTTTAAAAAGTTTCCAATTTAATTCTTTTATCAAACTTGCATTGTTTTTATGTTATTCTTTGTCAAAGAGATACCTAGATATGTCTGGAGCACTGCATGACAGGAAATAGTGCTGCCATCTAGTGCTCTTGCTAATGTATAACATTAGTACTACATGACAGGAAATAGTGCTGCCCTCTAGTGCTCTTGCTAATGTATAACATTAGTACTACATGACAGGAAATAGTGCTGCCCTCTAGTGCTCTTGCTAATGTATAACATTAGTACTACATGACAGGAAATAGTGCTGCCATCTAGTGCTTTTGCTAATGTATAACATTAGTACTACATGACAGGAAATAGTGCTGCCCTCTAGTGCTCTTGCTAATGTATAACATTAGCACTACATGACAGGAAATAGTGCTGCCATCTAGTGCTCTTGCTAATGTATAACATTAGTACTACATGACAGGAAATAGTGCTGCCCTCTAGTGCTCTTGCTAATGTATAACATTAGTACTACATGACAGGAAATAGTGCTGCCCTCTAGTGCTCTTGCTAATGTATAACATTAGTACTACATGACAGGAAATAGTGCTGCCATCTAGTGCTCTTGCTAATGTATAACATTAGTACTACATAACAGGAAATACTGCTGCCATCTAGTGCTCTTGCTAATGTATAAGATTAGTACTACATGACAGGAAATAGTGCTACCATCTAGTGCTCTTGCTAAAGTATAACATTAGTACTACATGACAGGAAATAGTGCTGCCCTCTAGTGCTCCTACTAATGTATAACATTAGTACTACATAACAGGAAATAGTGCTGCCATCTAGTGCTCTTGTTAATGTATAACATTAGTACTACATGACAGGAAATAGTGCTGCCATCTAGTGCTCTTGTTAATGTATAACATTAGTACTACATGACAGGAAATAGTGCTGCCATCTAGTGCTCTTGCTAATGTATAACATTAGTACTACATGACAGGAAATAGTGCTGCCCTCTAGTGCTCTTGCTAATGTATAACATTAGTACTACATGACAGGAAATAGTGCTGCCATCTAGTGCTCTTGCTAATGTATAACATTAGTGCTACATGACAGGAAATAGTGCTGCCATCTAGTGCTCCTGCTAATGTATAACATTAGTGCTACATGACAGGAAATAGTGCTGCCATCTAGTGCTCTTGCTAATGTATAACACTAGCACTACATGACAGGAAATAGCGCTGCCATCTAGTGCTCTTGCTAATGTATAACATTAGTACTACATGACAGGAAATAGTGCTGCCATCTAGTGTTCTTGTTAATGTATAACATTAGTACTACATCACAGGAAATAGTGCTGCCATCTAGTGCTCTTGCTAATGTATAACATTAGTACTACATGACAGGAAATAGTGCTGCCATCTAATGCTCTTGTTAATGTATAACATTAGTACTACATGACAGGAAATAGTGCTGCCCTCTAGTGCTCTTGCTAATGTATAACATTAGTACTATATGACAGGAAATAGTGCTGCCATCTAGTGCTCTTGCTAATGTATAACATTAGTACTACATGACAGGAAATAGTGCTGCCATCTAGTGCTCTTGCTAATGTATAACATTAGTACTACATGACAGGAAATAGTGCTGCCATCTAGTGCTTTTGCTAATGTATAACATTAGTACTACATGACAGGAAATAGTGCTGCCATCTAGTGCTCTTGCTAATGTATAAGATTAGTACTACATGACAGTAAATAGTGCTGCCCTCTAGTGCTCTTGCTAATGTATAACATTAGTACTACGTGACAGGAAATAGTGCTGCCATCTAGTGCTCTTGCTAATGTATAACATTAGCACTACATGACAGGAAATAGTGCTGCCATCTAGTGCTCTTGCTAATGTATAGCATTAGTACTACATGACAGGAAATAGTGCTGCTATCTAGTGCTCTTGCTAATGTATAACATTAGTACTACATGACAGGAAATAGTGCTGCTATCTAGTGCTCTTGCTAATGTATAACATTAGCACTACATGACAGGAAATAGTGCTGCCATCTAGTGCTCTTGCTAATGTATAACATTAGCACTACATGACAGGAAATAGTGCTGCCGTCTAGTGCTCTTGCTAATGTATAACATTAGTACTACATGACAGGAAATAGTTCTGCCATCTAGTGCTCTTGCTAATGTATAACATTGTAGCAAAACGGCTGCCATATAGTGCTGCAGTCACGTGCTCACTCCTGAACTTACCTTCCTGCTTTTCAACAAAGGATAACAAGAAAACTAAGAAATTTGACAATAGAAGTAAATTGGAAAGTTGTTAAAAAGTGTATGTTCCATCTGAATCATGAGAGATATATTGTGGGTTTTATGTCCCTTTAAATCTCACAGTCCATGATATCACGGTGGGAGAATATTGCAGTCGATGATATTTATGGAAAGTGAATATTGTGACTTTTATGATTTAGGGTTGGGGAAGGGTTTCAATTACAAATTTATTGTATTGCAATTTTTTTGCATTGTTGCAAATTTACACTTTTTAGTAAAAAATATTCTAAAAGGGTGGCTGCTGGGTCCGGAGTGAGTCAGTTAGGTCCAGTGCATGCATAGACACCATTTGTTCGCAAGGGAGTACCCATCAGAAGCGAAGTCTGTTTTAAAGGGACATAATACTCATATGCTAAATTACTTGAATATTATGCAGCATAACTGTAAAAAGCTGACAAGAAAATATCACCTGAGCATCTCTATGTAAAAAAGGAAGATATTTTACCTCACAATGTCTTCAGCTCACCAGAGTAAGTGCTCTGTGAACAGTTATTCTTCAGCTGCAAGTTGAAAAATAAATACATAAATAAAACAATAGCCAATCAGCATCAGCAGTGCTGAGGTCATGCTTTGCTTTGATGTGATCTCATGAGATCTATAGTAAACTTCCTTGAACTGAATAGGGAAATAATATGACTGTGCCTGCACATGCCAGATACACACTTCCTATCAAGTAAATATCTTCCTTTTTTACATAGAGATGTTCAGGTGATATTTTCTAGTCAGCTTTTTACTGCTATGCTGCATCACTTTCAAGTGTTTCAATATTTGGGTATAATATCCCTTTAAAGTGCAATATTCTACAGGATACACTATGTGGCGCCCCCTGTTTGTGTTTACCAGGTATCTTTTGCGTGTAATTTTTAGACTATAATAGCCCTTTAAACATTTCCTTTAATTTGCCACCCCCTGTATGATGAGACAGCCATCAGCCAATCAAAGACTCATATACATATACAATGTGAATTCTTGCACATGCTCAGTAGGAGGTTAAGGGCGTCAAAAAGTGTGCAGATAAAAGGTTTGTGCAAATGTAATGGAGGTCTTTCTGAGTCATCAAAGTTTAAATTTGACTTTAGTATTCCTTTCAATTGCAATTTTAATTTTATTTTTTACTTATTTTATCTAATTTGCTTTGTTCTTTCTGTATCCTTTGCTATCTTGAAAATAACATGTAGATATACGTTTTAAAAACATATATAAGTTGTTTAAATATTGATGATATAAGTGCACAGATTTAGTTTCTATAAAGTAATAAGCGCCATGTTGGAATCTAGGTTTTTACATTATCTATCTCTTCTGCTGATGACAATTAGGGCTTAAATTAAATATGCAAGGATTGTTAAAGGAATATGAATCCTCAAATTTGTCTTTCATGATTCAGAAACAACATATATTTTAAAAACAACTTTTCAATATACGCTTATTATCAGATTGGCTTCATTTTCTTGGCATCCTTTATTGAAGGAGCAGCAATCGACTACTGGGAGCTAGCTGAACACATAGGGTGAGCCAATGAGCTAGCTCCCAGTAATGTATTGCTGCTTCTGAGCCTACCTAGGTATGCTTTTAACAAATTCTACCCAGATAGCATAGCAAATTAGATCATATAGATATATTGGAAAGTTCTTTAAAATTGGATGACCTATCTGACTCATGAAAGAAAAAAATTTGCGTTTAATGTCCCTTTAAGGTAACATGTTTCCACGGATCCTTGTTTGCACATTCTATTTTATTGCCTGTTTTATATTTGTCCCTAGTTGTCCTCTACAGAAAAGATAGATAGGGGGAAAAAAAACGAGGTTCCAACATGGCGGTGCCCACTACTTTATAGAAAAAGTGAAACTGAGAAAACCAACAATTTTTAAAAGATAAATTACAGCAAGAGGGGACAAAATAACTAATGAAAGTGTTTTTATCAAATGTAATTAAACGTTTTATATTTCAAACACAAACTGTTTAATGCCCCTTTAAAGGACACAAACCCAAATGTTTTCTTTCATGATTCATATAGAGCAGGCAATTTTAAGCAACTTTCTAATTTTCTCCTAGTATAAAATTGTCTTCATTCTCTTGCTATCTTTATTTGAAAACGCAGGAATGCAAGCAAAGGAGCCAGCCCGTTTTTGGCTTAGCACCTGAATAGCGCTTGCTGATTGGTGGCTACATTTAGCTGCCAATCGGCAAGCCCTACTCAGGTGCTAAACCAAAAATGGGAAGGCTCCTATTCTTACATTCCTGCTTTTTCAAATAAAGATAGCAAGAGGTTGAAGAAAAAATTATAATAGGAGTAAATTAGAAAGTTGCTTAAAATTGCCTGCTCTATCTGAATCATGAAAGAAAACATTTGGGTTTGTGTCCCTTTAAAGGGGCATTAAAAATGTGGGTTTTGTGTCCATTTAAGAGACTCTGCTCTATGGAGTCCATTTATCATTGTGCGGATGGACATAATCCGCTATAGCGAACCATGTCTGCCGCACATCGATAAATGCCGACAGCATACGCTGTCAGCATTTATCATTGCACCAGGAGTTCTTGTGAACTGCTTGTGCAATGCCGCCCCCTGCAGATTTGCAGGGGGTGTCAATCAGCCTGATCGTACTTGATCAGGCGGATTGCTATACGCCTCCTCAGAGGCGGCATATGAGTTAAGGAGTAGCGGTCTTAAGACTCCTTAACTGAAGGTTCGCGCGGAAACAAGGGGAACAGGGGCCATTTGCTCCTTGTTAAATAGACCCCTAATAAGGAGTTGAAGAAAAGATTTGGGGGCCGAATTATCAAGCATACGCTGTTGGCATTTAACATTGCACAAGAATTTCTGGCAAAATGCTTGTGCAATGCCGCCCCCCCTGCTCATTCATGGCCAATCAGCCGCTAGCAGGGGGTGTCAATCATCCGATCGTATCTGATCAGATGATTGCTGTCCGCCACCTCAGAGGTGGCAGATAAGTTAAAGGGCCACTAAACCCAAAATCTTTCTTTCATGATTCAGATAGAGAATAGAAATTTAAACAACATTACAATTTACTTCCATTATTTATTTTGCTTCTTTTTTTAAATATCCTTAGTTGAAGAAAAAGCAATGCACATGGTGAGCCAATCACACGAGGCTTCTATGTGCAGCAACCAATCAGCAGCTGGTGAGCATATCTAGATATGCTTTTCATCAAAGAATATCAAGAGAATAAAACAAATTAGATAATATACAGGGAGTGCAGAATTATTAGGCAAGTTGTATTTTTGAGGATTAATTTTATTATTGAACAACAACCATGTTCTCATTGAACCCAAAAAACTCATTAATATCAAAGCTGAATAGTTTTGGAAGTAGTTTTTAGTTTGTTTTTAGTTATAGCTATTTTAGGGGGATATCTGTGTGTGCAGGTGACTATTACTGTGCATAATTATTAGGCAACTTAACAAAAAACAAATATATACCCATTTCAATTATTTATTTTTACCAGTGAAACCAATATAACATCTCAACATTCACAAATATACATTTCTGACATTCAAAAACAAAACAAAAACAAATCAGTGACCAATATAGCCACCTTTCTTTGCAAGGACACTCAAAAGCCTGCCATCCATGGATTCTGTCAGTGTTTTGATCTGTTCACCATCAACATTGCATGCAGCAGCAACCACAGCCTCCCAGACACTGTTCAGAGAGGTGTACTGTTTTCCCTCCTTGTAAATCTCACATTTGATGATGGACCACAGGTTCTCAATGGGGTTCAGATCAGGTGAACAAGGAGGCCATGTCATTAGATTTTCTTCTTTTATACCCTTTCTTGCCAGCCACGCTGTGGAGTACTTGGACGCGTGTGATGGAGCATTGTCCTGCATGAAAATCATGTTTTTCTTGAAGGATGCAGACTTCTTCCTGTACCACTGCTTGAAGAAGGTGTCTTCCAGAAACTGGCAGTAGGACTGGGAGTTGAGCTTGACTCCATCCTCAACCCGAAAAGGCCCCACAAGCTCATCTTTGATGATACCAGCCCAAACCAGTACTCCACCTCCACCTTGCTGGCGTCTGAGTCGGACTGGAGCTATCTGCCCTTTACCAATCCAGCCACGGGCCCATCCATCTGGCCCATCAAGACTCACTCTCATTTCATCAGTCCATAAAACCTTAGAAAAATCAGTCTTGAGATATTTCTTGGCCCAGTCTTGACGTTTCAGCTTGTGCATCTTGTTCAGTGGTGGTCGTCTTTCAGCCTTTCTTACCTTGGCCATGTCTCTGAGTATTGCACACCTTGTGCTTTTGGGCACTCCAGTGATGTTGCAGCTCTGAAATATGGCCAAACTGGTGGCAAGTGGCATCTTGGCAGCTGCACGCTTGACTTTTCTCAGTTCATGGGCAGTTATTTTGCGCCTTGGTTTTTCCACACGCTTCTTGCGACCCTGTTGACTATTTTGAATGAAACGCTTGATTGTTCGATGATCACGCTTCAGAAGCTTTGCAATTTTAAGAGTGCTGCATCCCTCTGCAAGATATCTCACTATTTTTGACTTTTCTGAGCCTGTCAAGTCCTTCTTTTGACCCATTTTGCCAAAGGAAAGGAAGTTGCCTAATAATTATGCACACCTGATATAGGGTGTTGATGTCATTAGACCACACCCCTTGTCATTACAGAGATGCACATCACCTAATATGCTTAATTGGTAGTAGGCTTTCGAGCCTATACAGCTTGGAGTAAGACAACATGCATAAAGAGGATGATGTGGTCAAAATACTAATTTGCCTAATAATTCTGCACTCCCTGTAAGTAAATTAGAAAGATGTTTAATATTGCATTCTCTTTCTAAATCATAAAAGAAAAAATGTGGGTGGCATGTCCCTTTAAGGAGCAGAAGTCTTACTACCGCTGCTTCTTAACTTAAGTTTCCGGTGAGCCCGAAACTTCGGGGGTAGATTGCAGCATCCTTGGTAAATCTACCCCTTAATGGTAATGATCCTACACTTTCAAGGTGGAACATTTCTAGTCTACTAACCTGTACCAGTAAGGAATTGGAGAGGACTTTTTTTTATACATTTGGGTAGACTAGTAATATTTCCCGCTGGGTCTAGTAACTTTTCTCCCCTGACTGGTAAAGTATAGTGATGTACTTTACATCCCCAAATATTCCGCTTTATGGTATAAGACATTGTTTAACTGTTTGTAAGTGCTACTGATTTAAAAAAAAGATTGTTTCCATGGCAACCTTAAGGAAAACACAACGGGTTGAAATATCTTGTTATACCTTGTTATCCTAAATCAACCCCCCACCTTGCGCTTCATCTACACAAGATTATGGGACCAGGGGATAGAAGACCCCCCCATGCGTGCTTGTATCTTGTGCATGCTAATTTAAGTACATTGTTGACAATGAATGTTTAGAGGGATGCAGAATTTTGTAGCCTGGAAAAAGTACCCAGAAAAAGAAAACTATTTGTGTTATTTTTTATTTGTAGTTTGTTTAAGAATTTAAGAGTATTATTTTTGTATAATTGTTTGAGTATGTTTTACATTTTTGATTTTTTGATTGTGTAACTCAACACACAGACACACACAGACACACACATACACACACATACACAGATACACACACAAGCACAGAAGGCACCCTCACACACACACAAATACACATGCACAAACAAGCATATACACGCTCTCTCTTGCGCACACAAGCACAGAGCGCACTCTCTCTCTCACACACACACACATACACACACAAGCACGGACAGCACCCTCTCACACACACACAAATAGATATGCACAAACAAGCATATACACACTCTCTCTCTTACAGACACACACAAACAAGCACAGAGCACACTCTCACACACACACACATACACACACAAGCACAGACAGCACCCTCTCTCTCTCACACACACACACAAATACACATGCACAAACAAGCATATACACGCTCTCTCTCTTACACACACACACACACACACCCAAACAAGCACAGAATGCACTCTCACACATACACATACACACACAAGCACAGACAGCACCTTCTCACACACACACAAATACACATGCACAAACAAGCATATACACGCTCTCTCTCTCTTACACACACACACACAAACAAGCACAGAGCGCAGTCTCTCACACACACACACAAGCACAGACAGCACCCTCTCTCACACACACACACACAAATACAAATGCACAAACAAGCATATATACGCTCTCTCTCTTACACACACACACACACACACCCAAACAAGCACAGAATGCACTCTCACACATACACATACACACACAATCACAGACAGCACCTTCTCACACACACACAAATACACATGCACAAACAAGCATATACACGCTCTCTCTCTCTTACACACACACACACACACAAACAAGCACAGAGCGCAGTCTCTCACACACACACACATACACACACAAGCACAGACAGCACCCTCTCTCACACACACACACACACACACACAAATACACATGCACAAACAAGCATATACACGCTCTCTCTCTTACACACACACCCACCCACCCAAAACAAGCACAGAATGCACTCTCACACATACACATACACACACAAGCACAGATAGCACCCTCTCACACACACGCAAATACACATGCACAAACAAGCATATACACGCTCTCTCTCTTACACACACACACAAACAAGCACAGAGCGCAGTCTCTCTCACACACACACATACACACACAAGCACAGACAGCACCCTCTCTCACACACACACAAATACACATGCACAAACAAGCATATACACGCTCTCTCTCTTACACACACACACAAACACCCAAACAAGCACAGAATGCACTCTCACACATACACATACACACACAAGCACAGACAGCACCTTCTCACACACACACAAATACACATGCACAAACAAGCATATACACGCTCTCTCTCTTACACACACACACACACAAACAAGCACAGAGCGCAGTCTCTGACACACACACACACATACACACACAAGCACAGACAGCACCCTCTCTCACACACACACACACACACAAATACACATGCACAAACAAGCATATACACGCTCTCTCTCTTACACACACACACACACACACACACACACACACACACAAACAAGCACAGAATGCACTCTCACACATACACATACACACACAAGCACAGACAGCACCTTCTCACACGCACACAAATACACATGCACAAACAAGCATATATACGCTCTCTCTCTTACACACACTCAAGCACAGACAGCACCCTCTCACACACACACACAAACAAGCACAGAATGCACTCTCACACACAAGCACATACAGCACCTTCTCACACACACACAAATACACATGCACAAACAAGCATATACACGCTCTCTCTTACACACACACAAGCACAGACAGCACCCTCTCACACACACGCAAATACACATGCACAAACAAGCATATACACGCTCTCTCTCTTACACACACACAAACAAGCACAGAACGCACTCTCACATACACATACACACACAAGCACTGACAGCACCCTCTCACATACACACAAATATACATGCACAAACAAGCATATACACACTCTCTCTCTTACACACATATACACATACAAGCACAGATAGCACCCTCTCACACACACGCAAATACACATGCACAAACAAGCATATACAAGCTCTCTCTCTTACACACACACAAACAAGCACAGAACGCACTCTCACACACACATACACACACAAGCACAGACAGCACCCTCTCACACACACACACATAAATACACATACACAAACAAGCATATACACTCTCTCTCTCTCTCTCTCTCTCTCTCTCTCTCTCTCACACAAACACACTCTCACACACGCACAGAAATACACATGTTCAAACAAGCATACACACAGACTCTCTAACAAACACACACACACAAACAAGCGCACAGTCTCTCTCTTTGGCACATACACACATACACACACAACGTACCCAAATGCACAAACAAGCACACAAGTACACATTCAACTTATACAAACACAAATACAAATACCTATACTACACACACATGCACACAAATACATACACTGCATGCACACAAATACATACACTGCATGCACACAAATACATACACTGCATGCACACAAATACATACACTGCATGCACACAAATACATACACTACACACACAGGTACAAACCTGTGATATACATTGTATTTATGTACAATGATATTATTATGGGTGGGGCATCTTTATTTTTTGCCTCCCACAATGATCTTAGTGTGTCATATTGTGTATTCCTTGCCTTAATGTGTGATATATGTCTCAGTGTGTGCTTCCTGTTACACTGTGTCTCAGTGTGTGCTCCCTGTCACAGTGTGTGCTCCCTGTCTCGGTGTGTGCTCCCTGTTACACTGTGTGTGCTCCCTGTTACACTGTGTGTGCTCCCTGTCACAGTGTGTGCTTCCTGTGTGAGTGTGTGCTCCCTGTCACAGTGTGTGCTCCCTGTCATAGTGTGTGCTCCCTGTCACAGTGTGTGATTCTTGTCACAGTATGTGCTCCCTGTCACAGTGTGTGATTCTTGTCACAGTGTGTGCTCCCTGTCATAGTGTGTGCTCCCTGTCATAGTGTGTGCTCCCTGTCACAGTGTGTGCTCCCTGTCACAGTGTGTGCTCCCTGTTACAGTGTGTGCTCCCTGTCATAGTGTGTGCTCCCTGTCACAGTGTGCGCTCCCTGTTACAGTGTGTGCTCCCTGTCATAGTGTGTGCTCCCTGTCACAGTGTGTGCTCCCTGTCATAGTGTGTTCTCCTTGTAACAGTGTGTGCTCCCTGTCATAGTGTGTGCTCCCTGTCACAGTGTGTGCTCCCTGTCATAGTGTGTGCTCCCTGTCATAGTGTGTGCTCCCTGTCACAGTGTGTGCTCCCTGTCATAGTGTGTGCTCCCTGTCATAGTGTGTGCTTCCTGTGTGAGTGTGTGCTCCCTGTCATAGTGTGTGCTCCCTGTCATAGTGTGTGCTCCCTGTCATAGTGTGTGCTCCCTGTCATACTGTGTGCTTCCTGTCACAGTGTGTGCTCCCTGTCACAGTGTGTGCTCCCTGTGTCAGTGTGTGCTCCCTATCATAGTGTGTGCTCCCTGTCACAGTGTGTGCTTCCTGTCATAGTGTTTGCTCCCTGTCACAGTGTGTGCTTCCTGTCATAGTGTGTGCTCCCTGTCACAGTGTGTGCTCCCTGTCACAGTGTGTGTTCAGTGTCACAGTGTGTGCTCCCTATCATAGTGTGTGCTCCCTGTCATAGTGTGTTCTCCCTATCATAGTGTGTGCTCCCTGTCATACTGTGTGCTTCCTGTCACAGTGTGTGCTGTGCTCCCTGTGTCAGTGTGTGCTCCCTATCATAGTGTGTGCTCCCTGTCACATACACATACACAAACAAGCATATACACTCTCTCTCTCTCTCTCTCTCTCTCTCTCTCTCTCTCTCTCTCTCTCTCTCTCTCTCTCTCTCTCACACAAACACACTCTCACACACGCACAGAAATACACATGTTCAAACAAGCATACACACAGACTCTCTAACAAACACACACACACGAACAAGCGCACAGTCTCTCTCTTTGGCACATACACACATACACACACAACGTACCCAAATGCACAAACAAGCACACAAGTACACATTCAACTTATACAAACACAAATACAAATACCTATACTACACACACATGCACACAAATACATACACTGCATGCACACAAATACATACACTGCATGCACACAAATACATACACTGCATGCACACAAATACATACACTGCATGCACACAAATACATACACTACACACACAGGTACAAACCTGTGATATACATTGTATTTATGTACAATGATATTATTATGGGTGGGGCATCTTTATTTTTTGCCTCCCACAATGATCTTAGTGTGTCATATTGTGTATTCCTTGCCTTAATGTGTGATATATGTCTCAGTGTGTGCTTCCTGTTACACTGTGTCTCAGTGTGTGCTCCCTGTCACAGTGTGTGCTCCCTGTCTCGGTGTGTGCTCCCTGTTACACTGTGTCTCAGTGTGTGCTCCCTGTCACAGTGTGTGCTCCCTGTCTCAGTGTGTGCTCCCTGTCATAGTGTGTGCTCCCTGTCATAGTGTGTGCTCCCTGTCATAGTGTGTGCTCCCTGTCACAGTGTGTGCTCCCTGTCATAGTGTGTGCTCCCTGTCACAGTGTGTGCTCCCTGTCACAGTGTGTGCTCCCTATCATAGTGTGTGCTCCCTGTCACAGTGTGTGCTCCCTATCATAGTGTGTGCTCCCTATCATAGTGTGTGCTCCCTGTCACAGTGTGTGCTCCCTATCATAGTGTGTGCTCCCTGTCACAGTGTGTGCTCCCTGTCACAGTGTGTGCTCCCTGTGTCAGTGTGTGCTCCCTGTCATAGTGTGTGCTTCCTGTCATAGTGTGTGCTCCCTGTCACAGTGTGTGCTTCCTGTCATAGTGTGTGCTCCCTGTCACAGTGTGTGCTCCCTGTTACAGTGTGTGCTCCCTGTCATAGTGTGCGCTTCCTGTCATAGTGTGTGCTCCCTGTCACAGTGTGTGCTCCCTGTCACAGTTTGCGCTCCCTGTTACAGTGTGTGCTCCCTGTCACAGTGTGTGCTCCCTGTCATAGTGTGTGCTCCCTGTCACAGTGTGTGCTTCCTGTCACAGTGTGTGCTTCCTGTGTGAGTGTGTGCTCCCTGTCACAGTGTGTGCTTCCTGTGTGAGTGTGTGCTCCCTGTCATAGTGTGTGCTCCCTGTCACAGTGTGTGCTTCCTGTGTGAGTGTGTGCTCCCTGTCATAGTGTGTGCTCCCTGTCACAGTGTGTGCTCCCTGTCATAGTGTGTGCTCCCTGTCACAGTGTGTGCTTCCTGTCATAGTGTGTGCTCCCTGTCATAGTGTGTGCTTCCTGTCATAGTGTGTGCTCCCTGTCATAGTGTGTGCTCCCTGTCACAGTGTGTGCTCCCTGTCACAGTGTGTGCTCCCTGTCATAGTGTGTGTTCCCTCTCTCAGTGTGTGCTTCCTGTCATAGTGTGTGCTTCCTGTGTGAGTGTGTGCTCCCTGTCACAGTGTATGATTCTTCTCACAGTGTGTGCTCCCTATCATAGTGTGTGCTCCCTATCATAGTGTGTGCTTCCTTTCATAGTGTGTGCTCCCTGTCACAGTGTGTGCTTCCTGTCACAGTGTGTGCTCCCTGTCACAGTATGTGCTCCCTGTCATAGTGCGTGCTTCCTGTCATAGTGTGTGCTCCCTGTCACAGTGTGTGCTTCCTGTCATAGTGTGTGCTCCCTGTCACAGTGTGTGCTCCCTGTTACAGTGTGTGCTCCCTGTCATAGTGTGTGCTTCCTGTCATAGTGTGTGCTCCCTGTCATAGTGTGTGCTCCCTGTTACAGTGTGTGCTCCCTGTCATAGTGTGTGCTCTCTGTCATAGTGTGTGCTCCCTGTCACAGTGTGTGCTCCCTGTCACAGTGTGTGCTCCCTGTCTCAGTGTGTGCTCCCTGTCACAGTGTGTGCTCCCTGTCTCAGTGTGTGCTCTCTGTCTCAGTGTGTGCTCCCTGTCTCAGTGTGTGCTCCCTGTCATAGTGTGTGCTCCCTGTCACAGTGTGTGCTCCCTGTCATAGTGTGTGCTCCCTGTCATAGTGTGTGCTCCCTTTCATAGTGTGTGCTCCCTTTCACAGTGTGTGCTCCCTGTCATAGTGAGTGCTCCCTATCATAGTGTGTGCTCCCTGTCACAATGTGTGCTCCCTGTCATAGTGTGTGCTCCCTGTCATAGTGTGTGCTCAGTGTCTCAGTGTGTGCTCCCTGTCACAGTGTGTGCTTCTTGTCACAAAGTGTGCTCCCTGTCACAGTGTGTGCTTCTTGTCACAGAGTGTGCTCCCTGTCACAGTGTATGCTCAGTGTCTCAGTGTGTGCTCCCTGTCATAGTGTGTGCTCCCTGTCATAGTGTGTGCTTCCTGTCACAGTGTGTGCTCCCTGTCATAGTTTGTGCTTCCTGTCACAGTGTGTGCTCCCTGTCATAGTATGTGCTCCCTGTCACAGTGTGTGCTCCCTGTCACAGTGTGTGCTCCCTGTCATAGTGTGTGCTCCCTGTCACAGTGTGTGCTCCCTGTCATAGTGTGTGCTCCCTGTCACAGTGTGTGCTCCCTGTCACAGTGCTCAGTGTGTGCTCCCTGTCATAGTATGTGCTCCCTGTCATAGTGTGTGCTTCCTGTCATAGTGTGTGCTCCCTGTCACAGTGTGTGCTTCCTGTCACAGTGTGTGTTCATTGTCTCCTCAGTGTGTGCTCCCTGTCATAGTGTGTGCTCCCTGTCACAGTGTGTGCTCCCTGTCATAGTGTATGCTTCCTGTCATAGTGTGTGCTCCCTGTCATAGTGTGTGCTCCCTGTCACAGTGTGTGCTCCCTGTCATAGTGTGTGCTCCCTGTCACAGTGTGTGCTCCCTGTCATAGTGTGTCCTTAGTGTCTCAGTGTGTGCTCCCTGTCACAGTGTGTGCTTCCTGTGTGAGTGTGTGCTCCCTGTCACAGTGTGTGCTTCCTGTGTGAGTGTGTGCTCCCTGTCACAGTGTGTGATTCTTCTCACAGTGTGTGCTCCCTATCATAGTGTGTGCTCCCTATCATAGTGTGTGCTTCCTTTCATAGTGTGTGCTCCCTGTCACAGTGTGTGCTTCCTGTCACAGTGTGTGCTCCCTGTCACAGTATGTGCTCCCTGTCATAGTGCGTGCTTCCTGTCATAGTATGTGCTCCCTGTCACAGTGTGTGCTTCCTGTCATAGTGTGTGCTCCCTGTCATAGTGTGTGCTCCCTGTCACAGTGTGTGCTCCCTGTTACAGTGTGTGCTCCCTGTCATAGTGTGTGCTTCCTGTCATAGTGTGTGCTCCCTGTCATAGTGTGTGCTCCCTGTTACAGTGTGTGCTCCCTGTCATAGTGTGTGCTCTCTGTCATAGTGTGTGCTCCCTGTCACAGTGTGTGCTCCCTGTCTCAGTGTGTGATTCTTCTCACAGTGTGTGCTCCCTGTCACAGTGTGTGCTCCCTGTCTCAGTGTGTGCTCTCTGTCTCAGTGTGTGCTCCCTGTCTCAGTGTGTGCTCCCTGTCATAGTGTGTGCTCCCTTTCATAGTGTGTGCTCCCTCTCTCAGTGTGTGCTTCCTGTCATAGGGGCCTATCTATTAAGCTTCGAATGGAGCTGTCATAGTGTATGCTTCCTGTCATAGTGTGTGCTCCCTGTCATAGTGTGTGCTCCCTGTCTCAGTGTGTGCTCCCTGTCACAGTGTGTGCTCCCTGTCACAGTGTGTGCTCCCTGTCATAGTGTGTGCTCCCTGTCACAGTGTGTGCTCCCTGTCATAGTGTGTGCTCCCTGTCACAGTGTGTGCTCCCTGTCATAGTGTGTGCTCCCTGTCACAATGTGTGCTCCCTGTCATAGTGTGTGCTCCCTGTCATAGTGTGTGCTCCCTGTCACAGTGTGTGCTCCCTGTCATAGTGTGTGCTCCCTGTCACAGTGGGTGCTCCCTGTCATAATGTGTGCTCCCTGTCACAGTGTGTGCTCCCTGTCATAGTGTGTGCTCCCTGTCACAGTGTGTGCTCCCTGTCATAGTGTGTGCTCCCTGTCATAGTGTGCTCTCCTTGTAACAGTGTGTGCTCCCTGTCATAGTGTGTGCTCCCTGTCATAGTGTGTGCTCCCTGTCATAGTGTGTTCTCCTTGTAACAGTGTGTGCTCCCTATCATAGTGTGTGCTCCCTGTCACAGTGTGTGCTCCCTGTCATAGTGTGTGCTCCCTGTCATAGTGTGCTCTCCTTGTAACAGTGTGTGCTCCCTATCATAGTGTGTGCTCCCTGTCACAGTGTGTGCTCCCTATCATAGTGTGTTCTCCTTGTAACAGTGTGTGCTCCCTGTCACAGTGTGTGCTCCCTGTCATAGTGTGTGCTCCCTGTCATAGTGTGTGCTCCCTGTTATAGTGTGTGCTCCCTGTCATAGTGTGTTCTCCTTGTAACAGTGTGTGCTCCCTGTCACAGTGTGTGCTCCCATTCATAGTGTGTGCTCCCTGTCACAGTGTGTGCTCCCTGTCATAGTGTGTGCTCCCTGTCTCAGTGTGTGCTCCCTGTCACATTGTGTGCTTCCTGTCACAGTGTTTGCTCCCTGTCATAGTGTGTGCTCAGTGTCTCAGTGTGTGCTCCCTATCATAGTGTGTGCTCCCTGTCACAGTGTGTGCTCCCTGTGTCAGTGTGTGCTCCCTGTCACAGTGTGTGCTCCCTATCATAGTGTGTGCTCCCTGTCACAGTGTGTGCTCCCTGTCACAGTGTGTGCTTCCTGTGTGAGTGTGTGCTCCCTGTCATAGTGTGTGCTCCCTGTCACAGTGTGCGCTCCCTGTCACAGTGTGTGATTCTTGTCACAGTATGTGCTCCCTGTCACAGTGTGTGCTCCCTGTCATAGTGTGTGCTCCCTGTCACAGTGTGTGCTCCCTGTCACAGTGTGTGCTCCCTATCATAGTGTGTGCTCCCTGTCACAGTGTGTGCTTCCTGTCACAGTGTGTGCTCCCTGTCTCAGTGTGTGCTCCCTGTCATAGTGTGTGCTCCCTGTCACAGTGTGCGCTCCCTGTCACAGTGTGTGTTCAGTGTCATAGTTTGTGCTCCCTGTCACAGTGTGTGGTCCCTGGCATAGTGTGTGCTCCCTGTCACATTTTGTGCTCCCTGTCATAGTGTGTGCTCCCTGTCATAGTGTGTGCTCCCTGTGTCAGTGTGTGCTCCCTATCATAGTGTGTGCTCCCTGTCATAGTGTGTGCTCCCTATCATAGTGTGTGCTCCCTGTCACAATGTGTGCTCCCTGTCATAGTGTGTGCTCCCTGTCATAGTGTGTGCTCCCTGTCATAGTGTGTGCTCAGTGTCTCAGTGTGTGCTCCCTGTCACAGTGTGTGCTCCCTGTCATAGTGTGTGCTCCCTATCATAGTGTGTGCTCCCTGTCACAATGTGTGCTCCCTGTCATAGTGTGTGCTCCCTGTCATAGTGTGTGCTCCCTGTCATAGTGTGTGCTCAGTGTCTCAGTGTGTGCTCCCTGTCACAGTGTGTGCTTCTTGTCACAAAGTGTGCTCCCTGTCACAGTGTGTGCTTCTTGTCACAGAGTGTGCTCCCTGTCACAGTGTATGCTCAGTGTCTCAGTGTGTGCTCCCTGTCATAGTGTGTGCTTCCTGTCACAGTGTGTGCTCCCTGTCATAGTTTGTGCTTCCTGTCACAGTGTGTGCTCCCTGTCATAGTATGTGCTCCCTGTCACAGTGTGTGCTCCCTGTCACAGTGTGTGCTCCCTTTCATAGTGTGTGCTCCCTGTCACAGTGTGTGCTCCCTGTCACAGTGTGTGCTCCCTGTCACAGTGTGTGCTCCCTGTCACAGTGCTCAGTGTGTGCTCCCTGTCATAGTGTGTGCTCCCTTTCATAGTATGTGCTCCCTGTCATAGTGTGTGCTTCCTGTCATAGTGTGTGCTCCCTGTCACAGTGTGTGCTTCCTGTCACAGTGTGTGTTCATTGTCTCAGTGTGTGCTCCCTGTCATAGTGTGTGCTCCCTGTTACAGTGTGTGCTCCCTGTCATAGTGTATGCTTCCTGTCATAGTGTGTGCTCCCTGTCATAGTGTGTGCTCCCTGTCACAGTGTGTGCTCCCTGTCATAGTGTGTGCCCCCTGTCACAGTGTGTGCTCCCTGTCATAGTGTGTCCTTAGTGTCTCAGTGTGTGCTCCCTGTCATAGTGTGTGCTCCCTGTCACAGTGTGTGCTCCCTGTCATAGTGTGTGCTCCCTGTCACAGTGTGTGCTCCCTATCACAGTGTGTGCTCAGTGTCTCAGTGTTTGTTCCCTATCACAGTGTGTGCTCAGTTTCTCAGTGTTGTCTTCCTGTCACAGTGTGTGCTCAGCGTCTCAGAGTGTGCTCCCTGTCAGTGTATGCTCAGTGTCTCAGTGTGTGCTCCCTGTTACAATGTATGCTCAGTGCCATAGTGTGTGCTCCCTGTCACAGTGTGTGCTCTCTGTCAGTGTGTGCTCCCTGTGTCAGTGTGTGCTCCCTGTCACAGTGTGTGCTCAGTGTCACAGTGTGTGCTTAGTGTCTCACTGTGTGCTCCCTGTCACAGTGTGTGCTCTCTGTCAGTGTGTGCTCCCTGTCACAGTGTGTGCTCAGTGTCACAGTGTGTGCTTAGTGTTTCACTGTGTGCTCCCTGTCACAGTGTGTGCTCTCTGTCAGTGTGTGCTCCCTGTCACAGTGTGTGCTTCTTGTCACAGAGTGTGCTCCCTGTCACAGTGTGTGCTCTCTGTCAGTGTGTGCTCCCTGTCACAGTGTGTGCTTCTTGTCACAGTGTGTGCTCCCTGTCACAGTGTGTGCTCCCTGTCACAGTGTGTGCTCTCTGTCAGTGTGTGCTCCCTGTGTCAGTGTGTGCTCCCTGTCACAGTGTGTGCTCAGTGTCACAGTGTGTGCTTAGTGTCTCACTGTGTGCTCCCTGTCATAGTGTGTGCTCCCTGTCACAGTGTGTGCTTCTTGTCACAGAGTGTGCTCCCTGTCACAGTGTATGCTCAGTGTCACAGTGTGTGCTCCCTGTCGTAGTGTGTGCTCCCTGTCACAGTGTGTGCTCTCTGTCAGTGTGTGCTCCCTGTCACAGTGTGTGCTCCCTGTCATAGTGTGTGC
Organism: Bombina bombina; assembly: GCF_027579735.1. NCBI lineage: Eukaryota > Metazoa > Chordata > Amphibia > Anura > Bombinatoridae > Bombina > Bombina bombina. The sequence continues at coordinate 553,246,668 of NC_069505.1, read as the reverse complement.
TCCCTGTCACAGTGTGTGCTCCCTATCATAGTGTGTGCTCTCTGTCAGTGTGTGCTCCCTGTCACAGTGTGTGCTCAGTGTCACAGTGTGTGCTTAGTGTCTCACTGTGTGCTCCCTGTCACAGTGTGTGCTCCCTGTCATAGTGTGTGCTCCCTGTCATAGTGTGTGCTCCCTGTCACAATGTGTGCTCCATGTCACAATGTGTGCTTCCTGTCAGTGTGTGCTCCCTGTCAGTGTGTGCTCAGTGTCACAATGTATGCTTCCTGTCACAGTGTGTGCTCCCTGTCAGTGTGTGCTCCCTGTCATAGTGTGTGCTCCCTGTCAGTGTGTGCTCCCTGTCATAGTGTGTGCTCCTTGTCACAGTGTAAACTCTCTGTGTGTCACAGTGTAAACTCTCTGTGTGTTCTTGGTGTCACAGTGTGTACTTCCTGTGATATTGTTTGTTCTTTGTGACATTATGAGCTCAATGTGATAGTGTGTGCTCCCTGTCATAGTGTGTGCTCCCTGTCATAGTGTGTGTTCTGTGTCAAAGTGTGTGCTCCCTGTCATAGTGTGTGCTCCCTGTCATAGTGTGTGCTCCCTGTCATAGTGTGTGCTCCCTGTCATAGTGTGTGCTCCCTGTCACAGTGTGTGCTCAGTGTCTCCGTGTGTGCTCCCTGTTACAGTGTGTGCTCAGTGTCTCAGTGTGTGCTCCCTGTCACAGTGTGTGCTTCATGTCACAGTGTGTGCTCCCTGTCACAGTGTGTTCTCATTGGCCTCTATTTATCAAGCTGTCTACTTACCTGCATTCGACGGCCCCAATACGCTCGCCTAAGATCGCCTAACATCGCCGCCGCGGACTTGAATACGTTCCCCAAATTTATCAAGAAAGCTGTCAAAAAGCAGCGCACCAAGTACGGGGCGATGAGCAGCGGACTGTTGTTAACTAACAGTCATCGATCTCGCTACTCTTCGGCTTATTCGCATCTTTCTTGCTATACTGTCACAGGCAAGTTTGTATTTATTTTAACTAGGTACAATAGATATTAAATACTTATTAACTATTTAATAACTACCTAGCTAAAATAAATACAAAAGTACCTGTAAAATAAATCCTAACCTAAGTTACAATTACACCTAACACTGCACTATAATTAAATAAATTAAATTAATTAACTACAATTACCTACAATTAAATACAATAAAATAAAATAAACTAAAGTAAAAAAAAACAAACAAACACTAAATTACAGAAAATAAAAAAATTATTACAAGAATTTTAAACTAATTACACCTAATCTAAGCCCCCTAATAAAATAAAAAGCCCCCCAAAATAATAAAATTCCCTACCCTACACTAAATTACAAATAGCCCTTAAGAGGGCTTTTTGCGGGGCATTGCCCCAAAGTAATCAGTTCTTTTACCTGTAAAAAAAGAAATACAACCCCACCCCAACATTAAAACCCACCACCCACACACCCAACCCTACTCTAAAACCCACCCAATCCCCTCTTAAAAAGACCTAACACTAACCCCCTTGAAGATCACCCTACCTTGAGCCGTCTTCACCCAGCCGGGCACAAGTGGACCTCCAGAGGGGCAGAAGTCTTCATCCGATCCGGGCAGAAGAGGACCTCCAGACGGGCAGAAGGCTTCATCCAGACGGCATCTTCTATCTTCATCCATCCGGAGTGGAGCGGGTCCATCTTCAATCCATCCGACGCGGAGCATCCTCTTCCATCGACGTCCTAACGAAGAATGAAGGTTCCTTTAAATGACGTCATCCAAGATGGCGTCCCTTGAATTCCGATTGGCTGATAGGATTCTATCAGCCAATCGGAATTAAGGTAGGAAAAATCCTATTGGCTTATGCAATCAGCCAATAGGATTGAAGTTCAATCCTATTGGCGGATCCAATCAGCCAATAGGATTGAGCTTGCATTCTATTGGCTGTTCCAATCAGCCAATAGAATGCAAGCTCAATCCTATTGGCTGATTGCATCAGCCAATAGGATTTTTCCTACCTTAATTCCGATTGGCTGATAGAATTCAAGGGACGCCATCTTGGATGACATCATTTAAAGGAAGCGACGAGCAGAAGGCTTCATCCAGACGGCATCTTCTATCTTCATCCATCCGGAGCGGTGCAGGTCCATCTTCAATCCATCCGACGCAGAGCATCCTCTTCCATCGACGTCCTAACGAAGAATGAATGTTCCTTTAAATGATGTCATCCAAGATGGCGTCCCTTGAATTCTATCAGCCAATCGGAATTAAGGTAGGAAAAATCCTATTGGCTGATGCAATCAGCCAATAGGATTGAGCTTGCATTCTATTGGCTGATTGGAACAGCCAATAGAATGCAAGCTCAATCCTATTGGCTGATTGGATCCGCCAATAGGATTGAACTTCAATCCTATTGGCTGATTGCATAAGCCAATAGGATTTTTCCTACCTTAATTCCGATTGGCTGATAGAATCCTATCAGCCAATCGGAATTCAAGGGACGCCATCTTGGATGACGTCATTTAAAGGAACCTTCATTCTTCGTTAGGACGTCGATGGAAGAGGATGCTCCGCGTCGGATGGATTGAAGATGGACCTGCACCGCTCCGGATGGATGAAGATAGAAGATGCCGTCTGGATGAAGCCTTCTGCTCGTCTGGAGGTCCTCTTCTTCCCGGATCGGATGAAGACTTCTGCCCCTCTGGAGGTCCACTTGTGCCCAGCTGGGTGAAGACGGCTCAAGGTTGGGTGATCTTCAAGGGGGTTAGTGTTAAGTTTTTTTAAAGAGGGTTTGAGTGGGTTTTAGAGTAGGGTTGGGTGTGTGGGTGGTAGGTTTTAATGTTGCGGGGGTTGTATTTCTTTTTTTACAGGTAAAAGAGCTGATTACTTTGAGGCAATGCCCCGCAAAAAGCACTTTTAAGGGCTATTTGTAATTTATTGTAGGGTAGGGAATTTTATTATTTTGCGGGGCTTTTTTATTTTATTAGGGGGCTTAGATTAGGTGTAATTAGTTTAAAATTCTTGTAATTATTTTTTTTATTTTCCGTAATTTAGTGTTTTTTTTTGTACTTTAGTTTATTTTATTTAATTGTATTTAGTTGTAGGTAATTGTAGTTAATTAATTTAATTTATTTAATTGTAGTGTTAGGTGTAATTTTAACTTAGTTTAGGATTTATTTTACAGGTACTTTTGTATTTATTTTAACTAATAGTTAATAACTATTTAATAACTATTGTACCTAGTTAAAATAAATACAAAGTTGCCTGTAAAATTAAAAATAAATAAATAGCTACAATGTAATTATTAATTATATTGTAGCTATTTTAGGGTTTATTTTATAGGTAAGTATTTAGTTTTAAATAGGAATAATTTAGTTAATAATAGTAAATTTTTTAATATTAATTTAAATGATATTTAAGTTAGGAGTTAGTGTTAGACAGGTTTAGGGGTTAATAAAATTAATATAGTGGCGGCGGTGTAGTGGGGGCAGATTAGGGGTTAATAAATATAATGTAGGTGGTGGCGGTGTAGGGGGGGCAGATTAGGGATTAATAAATATAATGTAGGTGGCGGCAGGGTCCGGGAGCAGGGTTAATAACTTTATTTAGTTACGGCGGGGTCCAGGGGTGGCGGTTTAGGGGTTAATACGTTTATTAGAGTGGCGGTAAGCTCCGGGAGCGGCGGTTTTGGGGTTAATAAATATAAAGTAGGTGGCGGCAGTGTAGGGGGGGCAGATTAGGGGTGTTTAGATTTGGGGTACATGTTAGGGTGTTAGGTGTAGACATTTCCCATAGGAATCAATGGGATATCGGGCAGCAGCGAACATAAGCTTTCGCTGCTGTCAGACTCCTATTGATTCCTATGGCATGCGATCGTAACTGGTAGGATCTTGATTACTTCCAAAAGTAGTCAGATTGTGCCAAACTTGCGTTCGGAACATCTGGAGTGACGTAACCATCGATCTGTGTCGGACTGAGTCCAGCGGATCGTATGTTACGTCACTAAATTCTACTTTTGCTCGGTCTCTAGCCTTTGATGACTAAGGTGAATCAGGCTCGCCACAAATATGCTGCGGAATTCCAGCGTATTTGCGGTTGACAGCTTGATAAATAGAGGCCATTGTCTCAGTGTGTGCTCCCTGTCATAGTGTGTGTTCCCTGTCACAGTGTGTGTTCCCTGTCACAGTGTTTGCTCAGTGTCTCAGTGTGTGCTCAGTGTCATAGAATGCGCTCCCCTTTTCTTCATAAATTGAAAGAGTCCACAGCTGCATTCAATACTTTTGGGAATTCAGAACCTGGCCACCAGAAGGAGGCAAAGACACCCCAGGCAAAGGTTTAAATACTCCTTCCACTTACCTCATCCCCCAGTCATTCTTTGCCTTTCGTCCCAGGAGGTTGGCAGAGAAGTGTCAGAATTTATTTGGTCTCTTATGGAGGGTAGTACTCTTCGACATGGGACAGGAGTTTTAAGTAATCATGTCAGTCTCTCAGTGAGGGCTTGGATGAAAGTTAGAGTCCGGAGATGCAGGAAGAGTCTTTCGCGAAACCATCCTGACTCATTTTAACAACTCGTCAAGCAATCAGCGTTGTCGAACTTCGTTTCACTGCCTGCTTTCTTCTTTCAAGTCCATGGCAGAGGCGAGGCTACTATCCATAACACTTGAAGGGCCATGTCCTTGTTCCATGGCGAAGATTCCGGTAAGATCGTTTCATTCTACTTCTTCATGATTGTACTGTAACTCATTTGTTCCTGCGAACTCACATGAAAAATACAGGGTCTCAATGGACTCCTTTAGTATCTTGGAATCAAGGGTTAATATCTCCTGAGGGGAATTATTGAACAGGGGGGGTTAATCATTTTTGTTATGTGATTCAATCTGCTTATGTGTAATGTTAACTGGGCTTGTGGCTTGTTGGAACATAACGGCCTTTCAAAGTGACGCAACCTTATGGTTGGGCGTGTTTTTTTTTTGACTGTACGGTTCACCTTGTGACCGGGCGTGTCTATGTTCTTTTCTCCCATTTCTGCATTCCTGACTGTGTGGCGACGGAGAATTCTAGTATGCTGGTGTCTAGTTCATAGGAGGTGGTGAGTGCCCCAGCCATTGTGGGTGTCAGGTGCCGTTTAAATTGTTTTATATATAGTCCATTTTTATTTTTTTTTTGGTAATTTTTATCCAGTTATGGAGGATGCTGAGGTTGAGTTTGTTCAACTTTCTGATTCAGATTCTTCATCCTGTGAGAAATGCAAATTGGTCCCATTGACTCAGGTCAGTCAGTTATGTTCTTTAGGACGTCCTAGAGCGCCTTATTCCTCGGGAACGGGGATTCAAGGGACTGCTGAGCCATCCGCCTCGGGGGGGCCTGTCCTCCGGGAGGCAAGTTCCCTACCGCTACCTACTACTACTACACATGCGGGTAACCCAGGTTATGTGTTTTCCTCCTTGGAAGGTGGATTGTTCCCACCGGAGGTTGTGGCACGTTTTTGCTTTTACATACTTTTGGCGCTTGCTCGTCTACAAAGTCCAGATGTTTATTTACGATTGTGCTCGTGCCTGATTGCCCCAGGTCTCTCGGCCACTGAAGGGCATGTGCAGTTCATTCGGGTGTAACTGTTCTTGAGTGTTGTGCCTTTTGCTACAGACTGGCTTGCCTTCGTGTTTTACTCAGACATGTTTTTGAGCTGTTTGGGGAACCTATCCTTCTTGGTTATGGGACTCATCAGTCTCCTCCCTCGAATGGCTCGCCTCGTTAAACATGAGGGGATGAAGTAATCTCCTTAAGTCTTGTAATCGAGATCCTTCCCAGTTTTGTTGGAGGAACAGGGTTTCTGTTAGGCTGTTCCTGCGGATCTTTCTGTTCTTCTTGGGCGTTAACCCTCGGGTTGCCTGTTATTTTATTTTATCCGGTTAGGATGAATTTTCTTTTCTTTTTCATACTATGTTTCCTGCGGGAACTCTAAAATCTCTGGGATTGATACTCGCTGTTTGCTTCTACAGAAGCTGTTCGGACATGTTAGTCCCATGTTTGTCTGTTTTCTTCCTCCCTCTCTGAGGGCGGATTTAGCCAGCTTAGCAGTTATGACCCTGGTTGCAGGGTCTTGCTTGATTCAGTCCTGCTTTGTTCAGATCTTCTGTCTTGCGGCTTTTTCAGACACGTGGCGCCTATTATACCTTGCTGGTCAGGTTGGGGTGCAGAGTTAAGCATTCTCAAGAGGACTTGCGGGTCCGTGCGGCTCTCGGGATTGTTTCAGTCCTCTCTGGTGACTGTGTCAGTGAATTTTGCTGTGTCACTCTCTGTTTCCGATACCCTTGGAACCTAGAGTATTCCTTGCCACGTGGTGGGAAAATTAGAGGGTTTAGCGCCTCTTTCCGCCGGTCGGGGCAGTGTTGCTTTAGGAAATTGTCCTTTTGGACTTGTTCCTTTAGTGGTTCTCTTCTTCATTTAGACCTCTTGGATTGTCAGTTTCTTCTTGTGGATAGGTCACCTTCGGGGGACTTATATTCCCTTTGGGAGTTGGTTGTACCTTTTTCGGGACATTAGACAGTTAGGTCCTTTTGGTCTCCGGTTAGTGGTCCTTTCCCGGGGGTTGGGAATGCTCTGCATCTCTTTCTTGGGACAGAAGAGATCCTAGTGGTTTTCCACTCTTATAGTTCAGGTATTGCCATCCAGGTGGCATCCAAAACCATGTTTTACTGTCCTCTGACTTTGAATCTGAGGTGATGTGGAGGTTTGATGTTGCTCTGTTCAGGTGACTTGTCCTCGCTGTTCCCCTTGTGTCTGCAGCTTGTGGCTAGTTGGGCAACTAGCTCAGCATACTAATGCTCTGTGGCTACTCTGTACTGTAGCAATCCGAGGGTTGCTAGTTCGATCCCTGGTAAGGTCTACTCAGCCTTTCCCCCTTTCGAGGTTGATAAAATGAGCGGCTCCCTGTGTCCCTTAGGGGGATTAGCCGCACTTTCAAGCACAGTCATGTTAATGTTACTTGGACGCCTGTTAGCACTAGTGTCCTTATATGGACCTGGCTCTTTGGAGGGTTGGGCTCCGGCAAGGGGTGTTCTCTTCCATTGGGGTCGGGACTTGCAAGGGCTTCTTGCTCTTGTTATCAGGGTTATTCTGGATTTTTTCCCTGGGAGGTCTGTTTTTTTTATATCAGACGAGGGATTTATGTTCCTGGAACATTGTTTAATCCAAACATTTGTGGGGCCCGGGCTTCTTGTCCTGATCTTCCAGTTGTCAAGGGTTTTACTCTGCATTTTCTCTTTGTGGATCCCGCTGTGTAATGTTACCGGACCTTATGATCCTAGTACTGGCCAGAGGGTTCCAGTTACCGGGGTACTTGGGCTTAGCCCTTGTTCTGGCTTTTTTGTTTTACAACTTGGCCAGATTTACTGAGAGCCAGGGCTCCTTGGGGCTGGTCTTGTGCCGGACGATATGGTTCCCTTGTGACAGCCAACTGACGTGACCTGATGGTGGGCTTTGCTGCCTAGCAAACGGAAGGTTATAGATAGCAAACGGAAGGTTTGCGGTTGCTCAGCTGTCACTTTTGTGCCTGGTGTGTGTGCTAGCACAATGGTGTTTTAAGGGGTTCTTCTGTGTTTGTCAGTGACGTGGCCTTGTGTCCTCTTGGTTCCTCCTAAGACTTCCTGTCTTATGGGCAGGTGTTTATCGATGCTCTCCTCTTCAGGGGGCTTGTTGTCCTCATGTAGGTGTGGTTCCCTTTTTAGGGGCCTCTCCTGTGTTCGGGAGGTTGGAACAGATGTTTATCTGGTTCGGGGATTGGTCTACTCTTTGAGTTGTTCCTGTCCATCTGGGGAGCTGCTGACTCTGCATTGAGACTTAGTTGGGTGGCCTTGCTAGATCTCCTTCTGTCTAACACCTGCTTGATTGTCTTTAGGTTGAAGTGGCTGTGCCCATTCTTCCGCCCTTTTCGGGGCCGGTCTTGGGGTTCCTTTCGGTTCCCTTGCTTTCAGATCTGCCGTTGCTTGGGCTGGTCCGGCTAGGTGTAGGATCTGAGATCTTTTGTTCATCCTCAGGTCTTGGGTGTGACAGTCGACCTTCTTATTTAGAGGTTATGTGCCTCTCCCCCTTTGAGATCTGTGAGTAGGCTTGGCGGCCTGGATTGCCTGGAGAGTGTCCTCTGTCTTGGAGGTTGGGCAATCTATGTCTTGGAGGTTGGGTAGTCTGCTTCTTTGTGCGGCCGCTTCTTCCTTATGGATAGTGTTTTCTCTGTCTCTTCCTACGGATGGCAGCAATGTTTATTCTTGGAGTTTGCTACTTGTTATTTCTGTTTACTCAGTCTCTGAGTTCTGACGTTTGGAGGACTTTGTCTTCAGCTGTCTTTTTCTGTGCTGTTGCACGATGTTTGGGAGATTTTTCTTCTCCTTGATGATGCCCGTTGCTCCTTGTGGGTTGGGCGTCATCTCCCCTTGTTCTCGGGATCCATTCGGGTCTCTGTAGATTTGACATTTCTTTGAAGGGGTTCTTTCCTTATGGATTTTACTGTACCTTTTGAGTATCCCTTTTGCTTACCCCTGTTCTCTACCTTTTAGGGATTTTGGTACTGTACTAGTAAGGGTTGTGTGGGGACCGACTGCTGGGCGACGGTTCTCCTGGAGGAGTGTTGGCTCAGTGAGTCTGCTTGCGGTCTCTAGTTAGGCTTTCGGACTATCTGCGGGTCAGTGTCCTTGGGGTCTTCTCCTTCTAGTTTTTTTGCGCGGCTCTGACGAAGCAGGGTTTGGTTGGATTTTGTTTTTTCAGGCCTGGTGCCCTCAGAATGAGCCACCTATTGTACCCTCCCGTTTTTGCATTCAGTGTCCTCTATAGCTTGGGTATTGTTTTCCCAAAAGTAATGAATGCAGCTGTGGACTCTTTCCATTTATGAAGAAAAACTTAAATTATGTTTACCTGATCATTTTATTTTCTTCAGATGGAAAGAGTCCACAGCTCCCCACCCGTATTTTTTCTGTGGGGCGTCTCTTATTTTTTATTCTTCTGGCACCTTTTCACCCTGGTATTTCTTCTACTATTCCTTGTAATGCATGCAGCTGTGGACTCTCTCCATCTGAAGAAAAGAAAATTATCAGGTAAGCATAATTTAAGTTTTTTTCACACTTCTTACACTCTATTGAAGTCTATGGGGGAATACATTAACGTAGTTGCGAAATTCTAACTTCCTCTTTTTGCACCCGTCGGGTTAGCGCGTGAGCAAATTTTTTTTTACTTTTAACATGTAATACTTGTAACAAGCAAAAACCCAAGGTTGAGCAAAGTTTATGCTCAGATGAGAGCGCTAAATAGCGGCCCACTTGTAATCTACCCCTAAATTGGAGGATTTTTTAGTTCTTTATTGTTCTCATTGCGTGCACACTGCTATATTTGCTTTTATTTTAATATCTTCAGAATAGTGGAATGTCCTTAGTTTTAATTGTTGTTGTTTTTTTACACAGAGTAAAATGATTTAAATGAGAGTCTCCTCTTTCAAATAACCCCCTGTTATCACTTGAAAAGTAGAAATACTATTACAATACTTCCCCAAATTTGACAAAGACGGTTCACGGAGGATAGTGTGGTTAGTGACTTAGTAAGGGGGATTAGGGACAGAGTCACATCAAATCCAGGGCAGAGTCACGTCAAACAAGGGGGAGTTGGGAGAGTTGGGTGTAGGTTGGAGGCGCTTAACATGGAGTGGGGGGATTGAGAGCAAATTTGGGAAGGTTGGGAGCTCCACATTAGACACCAATTTAGACTAATAACAGAGGAGATTGTGCTACTTACACACATTAAACTACTTATTTTTAAGAGGAAAGACTCCTTATTTGTAACAAGAAAGACTCCTCATTTGTAAGAGGAAAGCCTCCTTATTTGTAAGAGGAAAGACTCATCATTTGTAAGAAGAAAGACTCACGTCACGTAAGGTGGAGTTGTGAGAGTTGTTGGAGGTTTGAGGATATTAGCAGGGAATGGCAGTATTGAGAGTAAATTTGGGAAGGTTGGAGGCTCCGCATTAGACACCAACTTAGAGTAATAATTAGACACCTACTTATTTGTAGGTGGAAATAATCCTCATTTGTATGAGGAAAGACTCCTCATTTGTAAGAAGAAATACTTCTCATTTGTAAGAGGAAATACTTCTCATTTGTAAGAGGAAATACTTCTTATTTGTAAGAGGAAAGACTCCTCATTTGTAAGAGGAACGACTCTTCACATGTAATAGGAAAGACTACTCATTTATGAGAGGAAAGACACCTGGTTTGTAAAAGGAGACTTCTCATTTGTAAGAGGAAAGACTCCTTATTTGTAAGAGGAAAGACCCATTATTTATAAAAGGAAATACTCCTCATTTGTAGGAGGAGTCTCCTCATTTGTAAGAGGAAAAAACCCTAATTTGTAAGAGGAAAGACCCCTCATTTGTAAGAGGTAAGACTCCTCATTCATATGAGGTTTAATATAATCCTCAACATATCACATGGCCAATTAAAAAGATGATGAATACATTTCACACCAAGTTTAAAGAAATTCAAAAACAGCGGGGCAAATAATTTGTACTGCCCCATATACCATAAATAAACACACACTTAAGACCTCTCATTTTAAGGAATGAATTCTCAATTCTCTTTTTTCAAATGAGACATCATATGATACTCTAGATATTGCTTAGTGAATTTACGTAATTCTCAGGACACTTACTATACAGCAATATAATAATGTGGTAGCTAAAATAATAAATATATATTGATTTTATTTGATTAAACTGCTATTATCACGGTCAATACAATTTTTTTGTCCCTCTGGAAAAATTCATGCAGATGGACCTGATTACTCCTGTAGAGGGCAATGTTAATGGTGCAGAAATTTAATAGAAAATAAAACGTATGCAAATCCATTTGTAGAAAAGTCTAATTTTAGCTTTTCATTGAGATCATTTGTTTATTGAAACTATTTCATAGGTTCATGAACATTAGACGCCTAGGTGTTAATTGTTTTAACTTAATTAATAAACAAGATTTCAGTCCATTGCAATTGTTTGTTTGTTTTTTTCAAATGTAATTGAAATATACTTGGTTTAGCAAGGTAGCAGAGAAAATAAGAAATGGAAATATGAAGCACTGAAAATGTCTTGTGCACTTAATCTGTTGCCATGCTTTTTAATAAATTAGTTTATATAAGAACACATTTCTTTCATGTAATTGGCAAGAGTCCATGAACTAGTGATGTATGGGATATACAATCCTACCAGGAGGGGCAAAGTTTCCCAAACCTCAAAATGCCTATAAACACCCCTCACCACACCCACAATTCAGTTTTACAAACTTTGCCTCCTATGGAGGTGGTGAAGTAAGTTTGTGCTTGATTTCTATGTTTTCTTCTATGATAAGTGCTTCTAAGCATTTTGAAGCCCAATTCCTCTCAGAGTACAGTGTTTGTCAGAGGGATGTGAAGGGAGTATCGCCTATTGATGTTATAGTTTTCCTTGCGGGAAATATTTTCAAAGGTTCTCTGTTATCGGTCGTAGGTATTCATCTCCTACCTCCCTTTTCAGATAGACGATATACTCTTATATACCATTACCTCTACTGATACTTTTTCAGTACTGGTTTGGCTATCTGCTATATGTGAATGGGTGTCTTTTGGTAAGTATATTTCTCTTGTAAGGTATAACCAGTCCACGGATCATCCATTACTTGTGGGATATTCTCCTTCCCAACAGGAAGCTGCAAGAGGATCACCCACAGCAGAGCTGTCTATATAGCTCCTCCCCTTAACTGCCACCTCCAGTCATTCTCTTGCAGCTCTCGACAAGGGAAGTAGCTAGAGAGATGTGGTGACTTAGTGTAGTTTATCTTCAATCAGAAGTTTGTTATTTTTAAATGGTACCGGAGTTGTACTGTTTTTACCTCAGGCAGAAATTAGAAGAAGTGTTTTGCCTGAGGTTTTGATGATCTTAGCAGGTTGTAACTAAGATCCACTGCTGTTCTCACACATAACTGAAGAGTATGGGAAAACTTCAGCTGGGAGAACGGCCTGCAGAATCAACTGCCTTGAGGTATGTTCAGTATATTTTTTTCTAGAGCGATAATAAGAAGTCTAGAAAATGCTGACAGTGCCTGATATATTTGAGGTAAGCCTGATTGCAGTGATTTAATAACGACTGGCATCATGCTTGCAGTAAAGGGTAATATTCATGTTACTTGCTCTTATGGCTTAGTATGTAAAACGTTTACAAGGTTTATAAGGAACGTTTTTTACTAAAGGTGATAAATCTTTATTTGGGGCCTAGTTTTCCACATGGCTGTTATTTGACTCCTAGGAGTAGTTTCTCTTGTTAAGTGTAGTCAGTCCACGGGTCATCCATTACTTATGGAATATATCTCTTCCTAACAGGAAGCTGCAAGAGGATCACCCAAGCAGAGCTGCTATATAGCTCCTCCCCTCACATGTCATATTCAGTCATTCTCTTGCAGCCTAACTAAAGATAGGTCGCTGTGAGAGGTCTGTGGTGTTTTTTAACTTAGTTTATTTCTACAATCAAAAGTTTGTTATTTTAAATGGCACCGGAGTGTGCTGTTTATTCTCAGGCAGCATTAGAAGAAGAATCTGCCTGCGTTTTCTATGATCTTAGCAGACGTAACTAAGATCCACTGGCTGTTCTCATCTGAGGAGTGAGGTAACTTCAGAGAAGGGGAATAGCATGCAGGGCCCCCCTGCAAATGAGGTATGTGCAGTAATTATTTTTCTGAGGAATGGAATTGACTGAGAAAATACTGCTGATACCAATGTAAAGTAAGTTCAGCCTTAAATGCAGTGATAGCGACTGGTATTAGGCTGATGAGTGTGTGTACACTGAACGTATTTTTCTAAGGAATGGAATTGATTCTGAAAATACTGTTAATACTGAAATAATGTATGAGCCTTAACTGCAGTAAAAGCGACTGGTAGCAGGCTTATTAATAACAATTCATAACTTTTCAAATGTATGTTTAAAACGTTTACTGGCATGTTAATCGTTTTTTGTGAGGTACTTGGTGATAAAACTTATTGGGGCATGATTTTTACCACATGGCCATCTTTGTTTTCTGCATAGAAACAGTTTTCTGAGCTTCCCCACTGTTGTAATATGAGTGGGAGGGGCCTATTTTAGCGCTTTTTTGCGCAGTAAAAATTCAGTCACAATCTGTCTACTTCATCCTCCATGATCCAGATCGTCTCTAGAGAGCTCAGGGGTCTTCAAAATTCATTTTGAGGGAGGTAATCAGTCACAGCAGACCTGTGACAGTGTGTTTTGACTGTGAGAAAAACGTTAATTATTAAATTGTTATCCGTTTTTGGGTATTAAGGGGTTAATCATCCATTTGCTGGTGGGTGCAATCCTTTGCTAACTTAATACATTTACTGTGAAAAATTGGTTGCTATAACTATTTTGGTTCATTGTTATTTCAACTGTGACAGCTTTTTGTGCTTCTTAAAGGCACAGTAGCGTTTTTTATATTGCTTGTAAATTTATTTAGAAAAGTATTTCCAAGCTTGCTAGTCTCATTGCTAGTCTGTTTAAACATGTCTGACACAGATGAATCTCTTTGTTCACTATGTTTAAAGGCCAATGTGGAGCCCAATAGAAATTTGTGTACTAATTGCATTGATGCTACTTTAAATAAAAGTCAATCTTTACATGTAAAGAAATTATCACCAGACAACGAGGGGGAAGTTATGCCGACTAACTCTCTTCACGTGTCAGTACCTTCGCCTCCCGCTCAGGAGGTGCGTGATTTTGTGGCGCCAAGTACATCAGGGAGGCCCTTACAAATCACTTTGCAAGACATGGCTACTGTTATGACAGAAGTATTATCTAAATTGCCAGAATTAAGAGGCAAGCACGATAGCTCTGGGTTAAGGACAGAGCGCGCGGATGAGGTGAGAGCCATGTCAGATACTGCGTCACAGTTTGCAGAACGTGAAGACGGAGAGCTTCATTCTGTGGGTGACGGATCTGATCCAGGGAGACTGGATTCAGAGATTTCTAATTTTAAATTTAAGCTTGAGAACTTCCGCATATTGCTAGGGGAGGTATTAGCGGCTCTGAATGATTGTAACACGGTTGCAATTCCAGAAAAATTATGTAGGTTGGATAGATACTATGCGGTACCGGTGTGTACTGACGTGTTTCCTATACCTAAAAGGCTTACAGAGATTATTAGCAAGGAGTGGGATAGACCTGGTGTGCCTTTTTCCCCTCCTTCCATATTTAGGAAAATGTTTCCTATAGACGCCACCACACGAGACTTATGGCAGACGGTCCCTAAGGTGGAGGGAGCAGTTTCTACTTTAGCTAAGCGTACCACTATCCCGGTGGAGGATAGTTGTGCCTTTTCAGATCCAATGGATAAGAAATTAGAGGGTTACCTTAAGAAAATGTTTGTTCAACAAGGTTTTATCTTACAGCCCCTTGCATGCATTGCACCTGTCACTTCTACGGCGGCATTCTGGTTTGAGTCTCTGGAAGAGGCCATTCGCACAGCTCCATTGGATGAAATTATGAACAAGCTTAAAGCACTTAAGCTAGCTAACGCATTTGTTTCTGATGCCGTCGTACATTTAACCAAACTTACGGCTAAGAACTCCGGATTTGCCATCCAAGCGCGCAGAGCGCTATGGCTTAAATCCTGGTCAGCTGACGTGACTTCTAAATCTAAATTGCTTAATATTCCTTTCAAAGGGCAGACCTTATTCGGGCCCGGCTTGAAAGAAATTATAGCTGACATTACGGGAGGTAAGGGCCATGCTCTACCTCAGGACAGGGCCAAATCAAAGGCCAAACAGTCTAATTTTCGTGCCTTTCGTAACTTCAAGGCAGGAGCAGCATCAACTTCCTCCGCTCCAAAACAGGAAGGAGCTGTTGCTCGTTACAGGCAGGGCTGGAAAGTTAACCAGTCCTGGAACAAGGGCAAGCAGGCCAAGAAACCTGCTGCTGCCCCCAAGACAGCATGAAGAGAGGGCCCCCTATCCGGAAACGGATCTAGTGGGGGGCAGACTTTCTCTCTTTGCCCAGGCTTGGGCAAGAGATGTCCAAGATCCCTGGGCGTTGGAGATCATATCTCAGGGATATCTCCTGGACTTCAAAACTTTTCCTCCACGAGGGAGATTTCATCTTCCAAGGTTATCAGCAAACCAAATAAAGAAAGAGGCGTTTCTACGCTGTGTACAAGACCTCTTACTAATGGGGGTGATCCACCCAGTTCCGCGGACGGAACACGGGCAGGGATTCTATTCAAATCTATTTGTGGTTCCCAAGAAAGAGGGAACCTTCAGACCAATCTTGGACTTAAAAATCCTAAACAAATTTCTAAGAGTTCCATCATTCTAAATGGAAACTATTCGAACCATCCTTCCCATGATCCAAGAGGGTCAGTACATGACCACAGTGGACTTAAAGGATGCCTACCTTCACATACCGATTCACAAGGATCATTATCGGTACCTAAGATTTGCTTTCCTAGACAGGCATTACCAATTTGTAGCTCTTCCCTTCGGATTAGCTACGGCTCCAAGAATCTTTACAAAAGTTCTGGGCTCACTTCTGGCGGTACTAAGACCGCGAGGCATAGCGGTGACTCCGTACCTAGACGACATTCTGATACAAGCGTCAAGTTTTCAAACTGCCAAGTCTCATACAGAGATAGTTCTGGCATTTCTGAGGTCGCATGGGTGGAAGGTGAACGTGGAAAAGAGTTCTCTATTACCACTTACAAGAGTTCCCTTTCTAGGGACTCTTATAGATTCTGTAGAGATGAAAATTTACCTGACAGAGGCCAGGTTATTAAAACTTCTAAATGCTTGCCGTGTCCTTCATTCCATTCCACACCCGTCAGTAGCTCAGTGCATGGAAGTAATCAGCTTAATGGTAGCGGCAATGGACATAGTACCATTTGCGCGCCTGCATCTCAGACCGCTGCAATTGTGCATGCTAAATCAGTGGAACGGGGATTACTCAGATTTGTCCCCCCTACTAAATCTGGATCAAGAGACCAGAGATTCTCTTCTATGGTGGCTTTCTCGGCCACATCTGTCCAAGGGGATGACCTTTCGCAGGCCAGATTGGACGATTGTAACAACAGACGCCAGCCTTCTAGGCTGGGGCGCAGTCTGGAACTCCCTGAAAGCTCAGGGATTATGGACTCAGGAGGAGAAACTCCTCCCAATAAATATTCTGGAATTAAGAGCAATATTCAATGCTCTCCTAGCTTGGCCTCAGTTAGCAACTCTGAGGTTCATCAGATTTCAGTCGGACAACATCACGACTGTGGCTTACATCAACCATCAAGGGGGAACCAGAAGTTCCCTAGCGATGTTGGAAGTCTCAAAGATAATTCGCTGGGCAGAGTCTCACTCTTGCCACCTGTCAGCGATTTACATCCCAGGCGTGGAGAACTGGGAGGCGGATTTTCTAAGTCGCCAGACTTTTCATCCGGGGGAGTGGGAACTTCATCCGGAGGTCTTTGCTCAACTGATTCATCGTTGGGGCAAACCAGATCTGGATCTCATGGCGTCTCGTCAGAACGCCAAGCTTCCTTGTTACGGATCCAGGTCCAGGGACCCGGGAGCAGTGCTGATAGATGCTCTGACAGCCCCTTGGGTCTTCAACATGGCTTATGTGTTTCCACCATTCCCGATGCTTCCTCGTTTGATTGCCAAGATCAAACAGGAGAGAGCTTCGGTGATTTTGATAGCGCCTGCGTGGCCACGCAGGACCTGGTATGCAGACCTAGTGGACATGTCGTCCTGTCCACCGTGGTCTCTGCCTCTGAGACAGGACCTTCTAATTCAGGGTCCTTTCAACCATCCAAATCTAATTTCTCTGAGGCTGACTGCATGGAGATTGAACGCTTGATTCTATCAAAGCGTGGCTTCTCGGAGTCGGTTATTGATACCTTAATACAGGCTAGGAAGCCTGTTACCAGAAAAATTTACCATAAGATATGGCGTAAATATTTATATTGGTGCGAATCCAAGAGTTACTCATGGAGTAAGGTTAGGATTCCTAGGATATTGTCCTTTCTACAAGAGGGTTTAGAAAAGGGCTTATCTGCTAGTTCGTTAAAGGGACAGATTTCTGCTCTGTCTATTCTTCTACACAAACGTCTGGCTGAAGTTCAAGACGTTCAGGCTTTTTGTCAGGCTTTAACTAGGATTAAGCCTGTGTTTAAGACTGTTGCTCCGCCGTGGAGCTTAAACTTAGTTCTTAATGTTCTTCAAGGCGTTCCATTTGAACCCCTTCATTCCATTGATATCAAGCTGTTATCCTGGAAGGTTTTGTTTTTGATGGCTATTTCCTCGGCTCGAAGAGTCTCTGAGTTATCTGCCTTACATTGTGATTCTCCTTATCTGATTTTTCATTCAGACAAGGTAGTTCTGCGTACTAAACCTGGGTTCTTACCTAAGGTAGTTACTAACAGGAATATCAATCAAGAGATTGTTGTTCCATCACTGTGTCCTAACCCTTCTTCAAAGAAGAAACGACTTTTGCATAATCTGGACGTAGTCCGTGTCCTGAAGTTCTATTTGCAGGCAACTAAAGATTTTCGTCAAACATCTTCCCTGTTTGTCGTTTACTCTGGACAGAGAAGAGGTCAAAAGGTTTCGGCTACCTATCTCTCTTTTTGGCTTTGTAGCATAATACGTTTAGCCTATGAGACTGCTGGACAGCAGCCTCCTGAAAGGATTACAGCTCATTCTACTAGAGCTGTGGCTTCCACCTGGGCCTTTAAAAATGAGGCCTCTGTTGAACAGATTTGCAAGGCTGCGACTTGGTCTTCGCTTCACACCTTTTCAAAATTTTACAAATTTGACACTTTTGCTTCTTCGGAGGCTATTTTTGGGAGAAAGGTACTTCAGGCAGTGGTTCCTTCTGTTTAATGTTCCTGCCTTGTCCCTCCCTTCATCCGTGTACTTTAGCTTTGGTATTGGTATTCCATAAGTAATGGATGACCCGTGGACTGACTACACTTAACAAGAGAAAACATAATTTATGCTTACCTGATAAATTTATTTCTCTTGTAGTGTAGTCAGTCCACGGCCCGCCCTGTCTTTAAGGCAGATCTAAATTTTAATTAAACTCCAGTCACCACTGCACCCTATGGTTTCTCCTTTCTCGTCTGCTTTGGTCGAATGACTGAATATGACATGTGAGGGGAGGAGCTATATAGCAGCTCTGCTTGGGTGATCCTCTTGCAGCTTCCTGTTAGGAAGAGATATATTCCATAAGTAATGGATGACCCGTGGACTGACTACACTACAAGAGAAATAAATTTATCAGGTAAGCATAAATTATGTTTTGTTAGGCCCTCTGACTTTCAGTGCATGGTGGGAGGGGCCTATTTTCACGCTCTAATTGCGCAGTAACTTTTCAACTCTGAGACATCCAGCTTCCCTGAAGGAGGCCCTGACATATTGGACCTCTGTAAAGGGTTTTTGTGCCTACAAAAGTCATTTTATGGGAAGGTAGGAGCCACAGTAGAGCTGTGGCAGTTTGCCTGTGACTGTTATAACGGTTTTACAGTTTTTTGGCTTAGTTTTTGAGCCTGAGGGGTTAAAGGGACAGTAAAGTCAAAATTAAACTTTCATGATTCGGATAGGGCATGCAATTTTAAACAACTTTCCAATTTACTTTTATCATCAAATTTTCTTTGTTCCCTTGGTGGTATTTTTGAAAAGCTAAACCTAGCTAGGCTCAAACTGATTTCTAAACAGTTGAAAACCGCCTCCTAGCTCAGAGCATTTTGAAAGTTTTTCACAGTTAGACTGTGCTAGTTCACATGTGTCATATAGATAACATTGTGCTCACTCCCGTGAAGTTATTTAGGAGTCTTCACTGATTGACTACACTGCATGTCTGTCAAAGGCACTTAGATAAGGAGGCTGCCTGCAAAGGTTTAGATACAAGGTAATCACAGAGGTAAAAAGCATATTAATATAACTGTGTTGGTTATGCAAAAATGGGGAATGGATAATAAAGGGATTATCTATCTTTTTAAATAAGAACATTTTTGGTGTAGACTGTCCCTTTAATCATCCATTTGCAAGTGGGTGCAATGCTATTTTACCCTAGTACATACACTGTTAAAATTTCATAGAGTTAACTGCTTTTTTCACTGTTTTGCCGTTTTTGTGTTTGTTTTTTTCTCTTAAAGGCACAGTACCGTTTTTTATATTCTGCTTTTTCACATTAATTAAAGTGTTTTCAAAGCTTGCTGGTCTCATTACTAGTCTGTTAAACATGTCTGACATAGAGGAAACTCCTTGTTCATTATGTTTAGAAGCCATTGTGGAACCCCCTCTTAGAATGTGTACCAAATGCACTGATCTTACTATAAGTTATAAAGATCATATTCTGGCTTTAAAAGATTTATCACCATAGGAAACTGACAAGGGGGAAGTTATGCCGACTAACTCTCCCCACGTGTCAGAACCTTTGACTCCCGCTCAAGGGACGCCCGCTCAAGAGGCGCCAAGTACATCTAGCGCGCCCATAGCGTTTACCTTACAAGACATGGTGGCAGTTATGGATCATACCCTTACAGCGGTACTGTCCAAACTACCAGGGTTACAAGGAAAGCGAGACAGCTCTGGGGCTAGGAGAAATACAGAGCACTCTGACGCTTTAGTAGCTATGTCTGATATCCCCTCACAATATGCAGAAGCTGAGGAAGGAGAGCTTCTATCTGTGGGGGATTTTTCTGACTCAGGGAAGATGCTTCAACCTGATTCTGATATGTCTACATTTAAATTTAAGCTTGGACACCTCTGCGTGTTGCTCAGGGAGGTGTTAGCTACTCTGGATGACTGTGACACCATTATAGTGCCAGAGAAATTGTGTAGATTGGATAAATACTATGCAGTGCCTGTTTACACTGATGTTTTTCCAATACCTAAGAGGTTTTCAGAAATTATTACTAAGGAATGGGATAGACCAGGTGTACCGTTCTCTCCCCCTCCTGGTTTTAAGAAGATGTTTCCCATAGATGCCGCTACACGGGACTTATGGCAAACGGTCCCTAAGGTGTAGGGAGCAGTCTCTACCCTAGCTAAGCGTACAACTATCTCGAGGACAGTTGTGCTTTCCTAGATCCAATGGATAAAAAGTTAGAGGGTTACCTTAAGAAAATGTTTATTCAACAGGGTTTTATTCTCCAGCCTCTTGCATGCATTGCCCCTGTCACTGCTGCTGCGGCCTTCTGGTTTGTGTCTCTGGAAGAGGCTCTACAGGTAGAAACCCCATTGGATGATATACTTGACAAGCTTAAAGCTCTTAAGCTTGCCAATTCATTTGTTTCTGACGCCGTTGTTCATTTAACCAAACTAACGGCTAAGAACTCAGGTTTTGCTATATAGGCGCGTAGGGCGCTATGGCTTAAATCCTGGTCAGCTGACGTTACTTCAAAGTCTAAGCTTCTCAACATTCCCTTCAAGGGGCAGACCCTATTCGGGCCTGGACTGAAGGAGATCATTTCTGATATTACTGGAGGAAAATGTCATGCCCTTCCTCAGGATAGGTCCAACAAATTAAGGAGCAAACAAACTAATTTTCGTGCCTTTCGAAACTTCAAGACTGGTGTGGCATCAACTTCCTCTAATACAAAACAAGAGGGAAATTTTGCCCAGTCCAAGCTGGTCTGGAGACCTAACCAGGCTTGGAACAAAGGAAAGCAGGCCAAGAAGCCTGCTGCTGCCTCTAAGACAGCATGAAAGATCAGCTCCCGATACGGTAACGGATCTAGTAGGGGGCAGACTTTCTCTCTTCGCCCAGGCTTGGGCAAGAGATGTCCAGGATCCCTGGGCGTTGGAAATTGTGTCCCAGGGATATCTTCTGGACTTCAAAGCTTCTTCCCCAAAAGGAAGATTTCACCTCTCACAATTATCTGCAAACCAGATAAAGAGAGAGGCATTCTTACATTGTGTTCAAGACCTCCTAGTTATGGGAGTGATCCACCCAGTTCCAAAGGAGGAACAGGGGCAAGGCTTCTATTCAAATCTATTTGTGGTTCCCAAGTAAGAGGGAACCTTCAGACCAATCTTAGATCTCAAGATCCTAAACAAATTTCTCCAACATTGGTGTGTCCGGTCCACGGCGTCATCCTTACTTGTGGGAATATCTCTTCCCCAACAGGAAATGGCAAAGAGTCCCAGCAAAGCTGGCCATATAGTCCCTCCTAGGCTCCGCCCACCCCAGTCATTCTCTTTGCCGTTGCACAGGCAACATCTCCACGGAGATGGTTAAGAGTTTTTTGGTGTTTAAATGTAGTTTTTTATTCTTCTATCAAGTGTTTGTTATTTTAAAATAGTGCTGGTATGTACTATTTACTCTGAAACAGAAAAGGATGAAGATTTCTGTTTGTGAGAGGAAGATGATTTTAGCAGACAGTAACTAAAATCGATTGCTGTTTCCACATAGGACTGTTGAGATGAAGTAACTTCAGTTGGGGGAAACAGTTAGCAGACTTTTCTGCTTAAGGTATGACTAGCCATATTTCTAACAAGACCATGTAATGCTGGAAGGCTGTCATTTCCCCTCATGGGGACCGGTAAGCCATTTTCTTAGTCAAACAAACAGAATAAAGGGCTTAATATGGGCTATAAAACTGGTAGACACTTTTATGGGCTAAATTGATTGCTTTATTTGGGCATTTTATTCATGTTTATGCTGATAATTCACATTTATAAACTTGGGGAACGTTTATTAAACGGCAGGCACTATGTTAGACACCTTTTCCAGTCAGGGGGCCTTCCTAGTTGTAGGCTGAGCCTCATTTTCGAGCCATTACTGCGCAGTTGTTTTTTGAGAGCAGGACATGCAGATGCATGTGTGAGAATCTGAAAGTTGCTGGAAAAGTTTCTAGAAGGCGTCACTTGGTATCGTATTCCCCTCTGGGCTTGGTTAAGTCTCAGCAAAGGCTATAGCTGGGACTGTATAGGGGGTTAAAGGGTTAAAGCTCTGAAATTTGGTGTGCAATACTCTTAATGCTTTAAGACACTGTGGTGAAATTTTGGTAATTTTTTAACAATTCCTTCATACTTTTTCACATATTCAGTAATAAAGTGTTTTCTGTTTAAAATTTAAAGAGACAGTAACGGTTTTGTTTTAAAACGTTTTTTGTGCTTTATTGACAAGTTTAAGCATGTTTAACATGTCTGTGCCTTCGGATAAACTATGTTCTATATGTATGAAAGCCAATGTGTCTCCCCATTTAAATTTGTGTGATAATTGTGCCATAGCGTCCAAACAAAGTAAGGACAGTACTGCCACAGATAATGAAATTGCCTAAGATGATTCCTCAGATGAGGGGAGTAAACATGATACTACATCATCTCCTACTGTGTCTACACCAGTTTTGCCCACGCAGGAGGCCCCTAGTACATCTAGCGCGCCAATGCTTATTACCATGCAACAATTAACGGCTGTAATGGATAACTCCATAGCAAATATTTTATCCAAAATGTCTACATATCAGAGAAAGCGCGATTGCTCTGTTTTAAACACTGAAGAGCAGGAGGGCGCTGATGATAATTGTTCTGTCATACCCTCACACCAATCTGAAGTGGCCATGAGGGAGGTTTTGTCAGATGGGGAAATTTCAGATTCAGGAAAAATTTCTACAACAAACTGAACCTGATGTTGTGACATTTAAATTTAAATTAGAACATCTCCGCGCACTGCTTAAGGAGGTGTTATCTACTCTGGATGATTGTGACAACTTGGTCATTCCAGAGAAATTATGCAAGATGGACAAGTTCCTAGAGGTTCCGGTGCACCCCGACGCTTTTCCTATACCCAAGCGGGTGGCGGACATAGTGAATAAGGAGTGGGAAAAGCCCGGCATACCTTTTGTTCCCCCCCCTATATTTAAGAAATTATTTCCTATGGTCGACCCCAGAAAGGACTTATGGCAGACAGTCCCTAAGGTCGAGGGGGCAGTTTCTACTCTAAACAAACGCACTACTATTCCTATCGAGGATAGTTGTGCTTTCAAAGATCCTATGGATAAAAAATTGGAGGGTTTGCTTAAAAAGATTTTTGTACAGCAAGGTTACCTTCTACAACCCATTTCGTGCATTGTTCCTGTCACTACAGCAGCGTGGTTCTGGTTCGAGGAACTAGAAAACTCGCTTAGTAGAGAGACTCCATATGAGGAGGTTATGGACAGAGTTCACGCACTTAAGTTGGCTAACTCTTTTATTTTAGATGCCGCTTTGCAATTAGCTAGATTAGCGGCGAAAAATTCAGGGTTTGCAATCGTGGCGCGCAGAGCGCTTTGGCTAAAGTCTTGGTCAGCGGATGTGTCATCCAAGACAAAATTGCTTAACATCCCTTTCAAAGGTAAAACTCTATTTGGTCCAGAATTGAAAGAGATTATTTCAGACATCACTGGGGGAAAGGGCCACGCCCTTCCACAAGATAGGCCTTTCAAGGCCAAGAATAAGTCTAATTTTCGTTCCTATCGAAATTTCAGGAACGGACCGGCCTCTAATTCTGCATCCTCTAAGCAAGAGGGTAATGCCTCACAACCCAAACCAGCCTGGAAACCGATGCAAGGCTGGAACAAGGGTAAGCAGGCCAAGAAGCCTGCTGCTGCTAACAAAACAGCATGAAGGAGTAGCCCCCGATCCGGGACCGGATCTAGTAGGGGGCAGACTCTCTCTCTTTGCTCAGGCTTGGGCAAGAGATGTTCAGGATCCCTGGGCGCTAGAAATAGTTTCTCAGGGTTATCTCCTGGAATTCAGGGAACTACCCCCAAGCGGAAGGTTCCACATGTCTCACTTATCCTCAAACCAAATAAAGAGACAGGCGTTCTTACATTGTGTAGAAGACCTGTTAAAGATGGGAGTGATACACCCAGTTCCAATAAAGGAACAAGGAATGGGATTTTATTCCAATCTGTTCGTAGTTCCCAAAAAAGAGGGAACTTTCAGACCAATTTTGGATTTGAAGATCCTAAACAAATTTCTCAGGGTACCATCGTTCAAGATGGAAACCATTCGAACGATTCTACCCACTATCCAGGAAGGTCAATTTATGTCTACCGTGGATCTAAAGGAATGCGTACCTACATATTCCTATCCACAAAGAACATCATCAGTTCCTAAGGTTCGCTTTTCTGGACAAGCATTACCAGTTTGTGGCCCTCCCATTCGGGTTAGCCACTGCTCCAAGGATTTTCACAAAGGTACTAGGGTCCCTTCTAGCGGTTCTAAGACCGAGGGGCATTGCAGTAGTACCTTACTTGGACGACATTCTAATACAAGCGTCGTCCCTGTCAAAAGCAAAGGCTCATACAGACATCGTTCTGGCCTTTCTCAGATCACACGGATGGAAGGTGAACATAGAAAAAAGTTCTCTGTCTCCGTCGACAAGAGTTCCCTTCTTGGGAACAATAATAGATTCCTTAGAAATGAGGATTTTTCTGACAGAGGTCAGAAAGTCAAAACTTCTAAGCTCTTGTCAAGTTCTTCATTCTGTTCCTCGTCCTTCCATAGCGCAGTGCATGGAAGTAGTAGGGTTGATGGTTGCAGCAATGGACATAGTTCCTTTTGCATGAATTCATCTAAGACCATTACAACTGTGCATGCTCAAACAGTGGAATGGGGACTATACAGACTTGTCTCCAATGATTCAAGTAGATCAGAAGACCAGAGATTCACTCCGTTGGTGGCTGACCCTGGACCATCTATCCCAGGGAATGAGCTTCCGCAGACCAGAGTGGGTCATTGTCACGACCGACGCCAGTCTAGTGGGCTGGGGCGCGGTCTGGGAATCCCTGAAAGCTCAGGGTTTATGGTCCCGGGAAGAGTCTCTTCTCCCGATAAACATTCTGGAACTGAGAGCGATATTCAATGCTCTCAGGGCTTGGCCTCAACTAGCAAAGGCCAGATTCATAAGATTCCAATCAGACAACATGACGACCGTTGCGTATATCAATCATCAGGGGGGAACAAGGAGTTCCCTGGCGATGAAAGAAGTGACCAAAATAATTCAATGGGCGGAGGATCACTCCTGCCACCTGTCTGCGATCCACATCCCAGGGGTGGAAAACTGGGAGGCGGATTATCTGAGTCGTCAGACATTCCATCCGGGGGAGTGGGAACTCCACCCGGAGATCTTTGCCCAAATAACTCAATTATGGGGCATTCCAGACATGGATCTGATGGCGTCTCGTCAGAACTTCAAGGTTCCTTGCTACGGGTCCAGATCCAGGGATCCCAAGGCGACTCTAGTAGATGCACTAGTAGCACCTTGGACCTTCAACCTAGCTTATGTATTTCCACCATTTCCTCTCATTCCCAGGCTGGTAGCCAGGATCAATCAGGAGAGGGCCTCGGTGATCTTGATAGCTCCTGCGTGGCCACGCAGGACTTGGTATGCAGACCTGGTGAATATGTCATCGGTTCCACCATGGAAGCTACCTTTGAGACAGGACCTTCTTGTTCAGGGTCCATTCGAACATCCAAATCTGGTCTCCCTCCAGCTGACGGCTTGGAGATTGAACGCTTGATTCTATCGAAGCGTGGGTTTGCAGATTCTGTGATAGATACTCTGGTTCAGGCCAGAAAACCGGTAACTAGAAAGATTTACCATAAAATATGGAAAAGATATATCTGTTGGTGTGAATCCAAAGGATTCCCATGGAATAAGATAAAAATTCCTAAGATTCTCTCCTTTCTACAAGAAGGTTTGGAGAAAGGATTATCTGCAAGTTCTCTAAAGGGACAGATCTCTGCTTTATCTGTCTTACTACACAAAAGACTGGCAGCTGTGCCAGATTTTCAAACATTTGTTCAGGCTCTGGTTAGGATCAAGCCTGTTTACAGACCTTTGACTCCTCCCTGGAGTCTGAATCTAGTTCTTTCAGTTCTTCAAGGGGTTCCGTTTGAACCTTTACATTCCATAGATATTAAGTTACTATCTTGGAAAGTTTTGTTTTTGGTTGCTATTTCTTCTGCTAGAAGAGTTTCAGGGTTATCTGCTCTGCAGTGTTCTCCGCCCTATCTGGTGTTCCAGGCAGATAAGGTGGTTTTGCGTATTAAGCCTGGTTTTCTTCCAAAGGTTGTTTCTAACAAAAATATTAACCAGGAGATAGTTGTACCTTCTTTATGTCCGAATCCAGCTTCAAAGAAGGAACGTTTGTTACACAATTTGGACGTAGTCCGTGCTCTAAAATTCTATTTAGAGGCTACAAAAGATTTCAGACAAACATCTTCTTTGTTTGTTGTCTATTCTGGTAAAAGGAGAGGTCAAAAAGCGACTTCTACCTCTCTTTCCTTTTGGCTTAAAAGCATCATCCGATTGGCTTATGAGACTGCCGGACGGCAGCCTCCTGAAAGAATCACAGCTCACTCCACTAGGGCTGTGGCTTCCACATGGGCCTTCAAGAACGAGGCTTCTGTTGACCAGATATGTAAGGCAGCGACTTGGTCTTCACTGCTCACTTTTGCCAAATTTTACAAATTTGATACTTTTGCTTCTTCGGAGGCTATTTTTAGGAGAAAGGTTTTGCAAGCCGTGGTGCCTTCCATTTAGGTAACCTGATTTGCTCCCTCCCTTCATCCGTGTCCTAAAGCTTTGGTATTGGTTCCCACAAGTAAGGATGACGCCATGGACCGGACACACTAATGTTGGAGAAAACAGAATTTATGCTTACCTGATAAATTACTTTCTCCAACGGTGTGTCCGGTCCACGGCCCGCCCTGGTTTTTTAATCAGGTCTGATGAATTATTTTCTCTAACTACAGTCACCACGGTACCATATGGTTTCTCCTATATATTTCCTCCTGTCCGTCGGTCGAATGACTGGGGTGGGCGGAGCCTAGGAGGGACTATATGGCCAGCTTTGCTGGGACTCTTTGCCATTTCCTGTTGGGGAAGAGATATTCCCACAAGTAAGGATGACGCCGTGGACCGGACACACCGTTGGAGAAAGTAATTTATCAGGTAAGCATAAATTCTGTTTTCTCAGGGTCCCATCCTTCAAGATGGAGACTATTCGAACCATCCTACCTATGATCCAGGAGGGTCAATATATGACTACCGTGGACTTAAAGGATGCTTATCTTCACATTCCGATACACAGAGATCATCATCGGTTTCTCAGGTTCGCCTTCCTAGACAGGCATTACCAGTTTGTGGCTCTTCACTTTAGGTTAGCTACGGCACCAAGAATCTTTACGAAGGTTCTGTGGTCACTTCTGGCGGTCCTAAGGCCGCGGGGTATAGCAGTAGCCCCTTACCTAGATGACATTCTGATACAGGCGTCGAATTTTCAAATTGCCAAGTCCCATACGGACATTGTTCTGGCATTCCTGAGGTCTCATGGGTGGAAAGTGAACGAAGATAAGAGTTCTCTATCCCCTCTCACAAGAGTTTCCTTCCTGGGAACTCTGATAGATTCTGTAGAAATGAAGATTTACCTGACAGAGGCCAGGTTGTCAAAACTTCTAAATTCCTGCCGTGTTCTTTATTCTACTTCTCGCCCTTCAGTGGCTCAGTGTATGGAAGTAATCGGCTTAATGGTAGCGGCAATGGACATAGTGCCGTTTGCCCGCCTACATCTCAGACCGCTGCAACTCTGCATGCTCAGTCAGTGGAATGGGGATTACACAGATTTGTCCCCTCTACTAAATCTGGATCAAGAGACCAGGGATTCTCTTCTCTGGTGGCTATCTCGGGTCCATCTGTCCAAAGGTATGACCTTCCGCAGGCCAGATTGAACAATAGTAACAACAGATGCCAGCCTTCTGGGCTGGGGTGCAGTCTGGAACTCCCTGAAGGCTCAGGGATCGTGGACTCAGGAGGAGGCACTCCTTCCGATAAACATTCTGGAACTAAGAGCGATATTCAATGCTCTTCAGGCTTGGCCTCAGCTTGCTGCGGTCAGGTTCATCAGATTTCAATCGGACAACATCACGACTGTAGCTTACATCAACCATCAAGGGGGAACAAGGAGTTCCCTAGCAATGTTGGAGGTTTCAAAGATAATTCTATGGGCAGAGATTCACTCTTGCCATCTATCAGCTATCCATATCCCAGGAGTAGAGAACTGGGAGGCGGATTTTCTAAGGTGACAGACTTTTCATCCGGGGGAGTGGGAGCTCCATCCAGAGGTATTTGCACAGTTGATTCAACTTTGGGGCAAACCAGAACTGGATCTCATGGCGTCTCGTCAGAACGCCAAGCTTCCTTGTTACGGATCCAGGTCCAGGGATCCCAAGGCAGCACTGATAGATGCTCTAGCAGCGCCTTGGTCCTTCAACCTGGCTTATGTTTTTCCACCGTTTCCTCTGCTCCCTCGTCTGATTGCCAAGATCAAGCAGGAGAGAGCATCAGTGATTTTGATAGCACCTGCGTGGCCACGCAGGACTTGGTATGCAGATCTAGTGGACATGTCATCCTTTCCACCATGGACTCTGCCACTGAGACAGGACCTTCTACTTCAGGGTCCTTTCAACCATCCAAATCTAATTTCTCTGTGTCTGACTGCTTGGAGATTGAACGCTTGATTTTATCAAAGAGTGGTTTCTCCGAGTCGGTCATTGATACCTTAATACAGGCGCGAAAGCCTGTCACCAGGAAAATCTATCATAAGATATGGTGTAAATATCTTCATTGGTGTGAATCCAAGGATTTCTCATGGAGTAAAGTCAGGATTCCTAGGATATTATCCTTTCTCTAAGAAGGATTGGAGAAGGGTTTGTCAGCTAGTTCCTTAAAGGGACAGATTTCTGCTCTGTCTATTCTTTTGCACAAACGTCTGGCTGAGGTTCCAGATGTTCAGGCATTTTGTCAGGCTCTGGTTAGAATCAAGCCTGTGTTTAAACCGGTTGCTCCGCCATGGAGTTTAAATTTAGTTCTTTATGAGCAGTACAGCAGCTACATGAAACAAAAACAATTGTGTTTATGAGCAGTACAGCAGCTACATGAAACAAAAACAATTGTGTTTATGAGCAGTACAGCTACTTTACCATTAAACAAAAACAATTGTGTTTATGAGCAGTACAGCTACATGAAACAAAAACAATTGTGTTTATCAGCAGTACAGCAGCTACATGAAACAAAAACAATTGTGTTTATGAGCAGTACAGCTACTTTACCATGAAACAAAAACAATTGTGTTTATGAGCAGTACAGCTACTTTACCATGAAACAAAAACAATTGTGTTTATGAGCAGTACAGCTACTTTACCATGAAACAAAAACAATTGTGTTTATGAGCAGTACAACTACATGAAACAAAAACAATTGTGTTTATCAGCAGTACAGCAGCTACATGAAACAAAAACAATTGTGTTTATGAGCAGTACAGCTACTTTACCATGAAACAAAAACAATTGTGTTTATGAGCAGTACAGCTACTTTACCATGAAACAAAAACAATTGTGTTTATGAGCAGTACAGCAGCTACATGAAACAAAAACAATTGTGTTTATGAGCAGTACAGCTACATGAAACAAAAACAATTGTGTTTATGAGCAGTACAGCTACATGAAACAAAAACAATTGTGTTTATCAGCAGTACAGCAGCTACATGAAACAAAAACAATTGTGTTTATGAGCAGTACAGCAGCTACATGAAACAAAGACAATTGTGTTTATGAGCAGTACAGCTACTTTACCATGAAACAAAAACAATTGTGTTTATGAGCAGTACAGCTACTTTACCATGAAACAAAAACGCTTCATCAGCCCAAAAAAAATGAATTTTCCAGTAAATTTAGTTCTTAAAGTTCTTCAAGGGGTTCCGTTTGAACCTTTGCATTCCATAGATATTAAGCTCTTATCTTGGAAAGTTCTGTTTTTAGTAGCTATCTCCTCGGCTCGAAGAGTTTCAGAGTTATCTGCTTTACAATGTGATTCCCCTTATCTCATTTTCCATGCAGATAAGGTAGTGTTATGTACCAAACCTGGTTTTCTGCCTAAGGTGGTATCTAATAAAAATATCAGTCAGGAGATTGTTGTTCCGTCACTGTGTCCTAATCCTTCTTCAAAGAAGGAATGTCTATTACACAATCTTGACGTGGTTCGCGCTTTAAAGTTTTATCTACAAGCTACTAAAGATTTTCGTCAAACATCTGCATTGTTTGTTGTCTACTCTGGACAGAGGAGGGGCCAAAAGGCTTCAGCAACTTCTCTTTCTTTTTGGCTAAGAAGTATAATCCGCTTTGCTTATGAGACTGCTGGCCAGCAGCCTCCTGAAACAATTACAGCTCATTCTACTAGAGCGGTAGCTTCCACATGGGCTTTTAAGAATGAGGCTTACAGATTTGTAAGGCGGCGACTTGGTCTTCGCTTCATACTTTTTCTAAATTCTACAAATTTGATACTTTTGCTTCTTCGGAGGCTATTTTTGGGAGAAAGGTCTTACAGGCAATGGTGCCTTCCGTTTAAGCGCCTGCCTTGTCCCTCCCGTCATCCGTGTCCTATAGCTTTGGTATTGGTATCCCACAAGTAATGGATGATCTGTGGACTGGATACACCTTACAAGAGAAAACAAAATTTATGCTTACCTGATAAATTTATTTCTCTTGTGGTGTATCCAGTCCACGGCCCGCCCTGTCATTTTAAGGCAGGTGTTTTTTAATTTTTAAACTACAGTCACCACTGCACCCTATAGTTTCTCCTTTCTCTTGCTTGTCTTCGGTCGAATGACTGGAGGTGGCAGTTAAGGGGAGGAGCTATATAGACAGCTCTGCTGTGGGTGATCCTCTTGCAGCTTCCTGTTGGGAAGGAGAATATCCCACAAGTAATGCATGATCCGTGGACTGGATACACCACAAGAGAAATACATTTATCAGGTATGCATAAATTTTGTTTTTTTTCTTATTTAAGACACTCGCAGCTATGGTTTGGCGCTTTATGTATTAATATAAAGTTTTAAATATATGTATTTTACTTATATTTGCCATGAGTCAGGTCTATGTATATTTCCTTTTGCAGACTGTCAGTTTCAGTTTGGGAAGCATGTTTAGGAAGTTATTTGTCTTACCTGGGGTATAGTCCTTTTTTTAAAATTGACTGTTTTTTTCATTTTGCGGGCAAAATTAGGCTTGCGAGGGTGCAAAATGCTGTTATTTATTGCGTCATTCTTGGTGCGAGAATTTTTTGGCGCGAAGGTAAGTCTTTGATGACGCAAGTTCGTCAATTCCGGAGTCTTAGTTGGCGCCAGGTTTTCGTTGCACGAGGTTGTGTCTGTTATGATGCGAGTTGTGTCATTTCCGGATGTTGTTGGCGCCATAACATGTTTTCAAGTTCATTTTGCGTTGTGTGTCATACTTGGCGCCAAAAAAATTAATTTATTTTTCACCCCACTTCCTATATGCCTCTTGCCTTCTATATACTCAGAGGGCCATGCTGTTTGCATTTTTTCTTATTCCTGAAACTGCCATATAAGGAAATTGTAAATTTTGCTTTAATGTTGTTTTTTCTTTAACATTTTGCAAGATGTCTCAATCTGATCCTGTCTCAGAAGCAACTGTTGGAACCCTGCTGCCTGATCACAGTTCTATCAAAGCTAAGTATATCTGTTGTAAATTAGCTGAGATTATGGGGGGTAGTTATCAAGCCGTCAACCTCAAATACGCTGGAATTCCGCAGCGTATTTGAGGCGAGGCTGATTCGCCTTAGTTATCAAAGGCTTCAGACCGGCAAAAGTAGAATTTTGTGACGTAAACTTCGATCCGCCGGACTCCGTCCGACACAGATCGATTCTTACGTCACTCCAGATGTTCCGCACACAAGTGCGGCACAATCTCACTACTTTTGCTAGTTATCAAAAAACTAGCAGGTACGCTCGGCACTTTTACGGCCCAGCGTACCTGGTTTTCAAACCGCCAGCCTGGAGGCGGCGGATCCCATAGGAATCAATGGGAGTCTGACCATAGCGAAAGTACAAGTTCGCTGCTGCCAGACATCCCATTCATTCCTATGGGAGCTGTCTACACCTAACACCCTAACATGTACCCCGAGTCTAAACACCACTAATCTGCCCCCCCTACACCGCCGCAACTAAATATATGTATTACCCCCTAAACCGCCGCTCCCGGAGCCCACCGCAAGCTACTCTATACATATTAACCCCTAAACCGCCGCTCCCGGAGCCCACCGCCAACTACATTATACCTAGTAACCCCTATCCTGACCCCCCTATACCGCCGCCCTCTATAATAAATTTATTAACCCCTATCCTGCCGATCCCGCACCTCGCCACAACTAAATAAATAGTTTAACCCCTAAACCGCCGCTCCCGGACCCCCGCAGCCTATAATAAATTTATTAACCCCTGTCCTGCCCCCCACTACACCGCCACCACTGTAATAAAATTATTAACCCCTAAACCTAAGTCTAACACTAACCCTAACACCCCCCTAACTTAAATATTAATTAAATAAATCTAAATAATATTTCTATTATTAACTAAGTTAATCCTATTTAAAACTAAATACTTACCTATAAAATAAACCCTAATATAGCTACAATATAAATAATAATTATATTGTAACTATCTTAGTATTTATTTTTATTTTACAGGTACCTTTCAATTTATTTTAACTAGGTACAATAGCTATTAAATAGTTATTAACTATTTAATAGCTTACCTAGCTAAAATAAAGAGAAATTTACCTGTAAAATAAAAACTAACCTAAGTTACAATTACACCTAACAGTACACTATACTTTAATAAATTATTCCTATTTAAAACTAAATACTTACCTGTAAAATAAACCCTAATATAGCTACAATATAAATAATAATTACATTGTAGCTATTTTAGGATTTATATTTATTTTACAGGTAACTTTGTATTTATTTTAGCTAGTTAGAATAGTTATTAAATAGTTATTAACTATTTAATAACTACCTAGCTAAAAGAAATACAAAATTACCTGTAAAATAAATCCTAACCTAATTTACAATTAAACCTAACACTACACTATCATTAAATAAATTAAATAAACTACCTACAAATAACTACAATTAAATACAATTACATAAACTAACTAAAGTACAAAAAATAAAAAAAAGCTAAGTTACAAAAAATAAAAAAAATAAGTTACAAACATTTAAAAACATATTACAACAATTTTAAGCTACTTACACCTAATCTAAGCCCCCTAATAAAATAACAAACCCCCCAAAATAAAAAAATGCCCTACCCTATTCTACATTAAAAAAGTTCAAAGCTCTTTTACCTTACCAGCCCTTAAAAGGGCCTTTTGTGGGGGCATGCCCCAAAGTTCAGCTCTTTTGCCTGTAAAAGAAAAATACAACCCCCCCAACATTAAAACCCACCACCCACATACCCCTAATCTAACCCAAACCCCCCTTAAAATAACCTAACACTAATCCCCTGAAGATCATCCTACCTTTAGTTGTCTTCACTCAGCCGAGCCACCGATGGAACTGAAGAGGACATCCGGACCGGCAGAAGTTATCCTCCAAGGGGCGCTGAAGAAATCTTCTATCCGATGAAGTGATGCTCCAAGCGGCGCTGAAGAAATCTTCCATCCGGGCGAGGTCATCTTCCAAGAGGCGCTGAAGAAGTCTTCTATCCGGGCGAGGTCATCGTCGAAGCCGGGTCTTGAATCTTCATCCCGCCGACGCGGAACATCCTCCTTTCCCGACGAACTACAGACGAATGAAGGCTCCTTTAAGGGACGTCATCCAAGATGGCGTCCCTTCAATTCCGATTGGCTGATAGGATTCTATCAGCTAATCGGAATTAAGGTAGGAAAAATCTGATTGGCTGATGAAATCAGCCAATCAGATTCAAGTTCAATCGATTGGCTGATCCTTCATTCGTCGGTAGTTCGTCGGGAAAGGAGGATGTTCCGAGTCGGCGGGATGAAGATTCAAGATCCGGCTTCGACGATGACCTCGCCCGGATAGAAGACTTCTTCAGCGCCTCTTGGAAGATGACCTTGCCCGGATGGAAGATTTCTTCAGCGCCGCTTGGAGGATCACTTCATCGGATGGAAGATTTCTTCAGCGCCCCTTGGAGGATAACTTCTGCCGGTCCGGATGTCCTCTTCAGTTCCATCGGTGGCTCGGCTGAGTGAAGACAACTAAAGGTAGGATGATTTTCAGGGGATTAGTGTTAAGTTATTTTAAGGGGGTTTTGGGTTAGATTAGGGGTATGTGGGTGGTGGGTTTTAATGTTGGGGGGGGGGTTGTATTTTTCTTTTACAGGTAAAAGAGCTGAACTTTGGGGCATGCCCCCACAAAAGGCCCTTTTAAGGGCTGGTAAGGTAAAAGAGCTTTGAACTTTTTTAATGTAGAATAGGGTAGGGCAGTTTTTTATTTTGGGGGGGTTTGTTATTTTATTAGGGGGCTTAGATTAGGTGTAAGTAGCTTAAAATTGTTGTAATATGTTTTTAAATGTTTGTAACTTATTTTTTTTATTTTTTGTAACTTAGCTTTTTTATTTTTTGTACTTTAGTTAGTTTATGTAATTGTATTTAATTGTAGTTATTTGTAGGTAGTTTATTTAATTTATTTAATGATAGTGTAGTGTTAGGTTTAATTGTAAATTAGGTTAGGATTTATTTTACAGGTAATTTTGTATTTCTTTTAGCTAGGTAGTTATTAAATAGTTAATAACTATTTAATAACTATTCTAACTAGCTAAAATAAATACAAAGTTACCTGTAAAATAAATATAAATCCTAAGATAACTACAATGTAATTATTATTTATATTGTAGCTATATTAGGGTTTATTTTACAGGTAAGTATTTAGTTTTAAATAGGATTAACTTAGTTAATAATAGAAATATTATTTAGATTTATTTAATTAATATTTAAGTTAGGGGGGTGTTAGGGTTAGTGTTAGACTTAGGTTTAGGGGTTAATAATTTTATTACAGTGGCGGCGGTGTAGTGGGGGCAGGATAGGGGTTAATAAATTTAATATATGTTGCAGCGGGTTCAGGGAGCGGCGGTTTAGGGGTTAAACTATTTATTTATTTGCAGCGAGGTGCGGGATCAGCAGGATAGGGGTTAATAACTTTATTATAGAGGGCGACGGTATAGGGGGGGCAGAATAGGGGTTACTAGGTATAATGTAGGTGGCAGCGGTGTCCGGGAGCGGCGGTTTAGAGGTTAATACATTTATAAGACTTGCGGCGGGGTCTAGGAGCGGCGGTTTAGGGGTTAATACATTTATAAGACTTGCGGCGGGGTCTAGGAGCGGCGGTTTAGGGGTTAATACATTTATAAGACTTGCGGCAGGGTCTAGGAGCGGCAGTTTAGGGGTTAGTAACTTTATTTAGTTGCGGGGGGCTCCGGGGGCGCGGTATAGGGGTTAGAGCAGTGTAGTTTAGTGTGAGTGCTTAGTGACAGGCTAGCAAGAAAACTGTCAAACAGCCGAAGAGCAGCGAGATCGGATGAGTGATAACTCTCACAGTCCGCTGCTCATCGCCCCGTAGCTTTTTGACAGCTTTTTTTGAAAACTTAGGCGTATTTTTTCAGGTCTGCGGCGGCGAAGGCTGTAAAGTTGACACAATGATAACTACCCCCCTATATCTCCAGCTGTAGTATGCAACAGTTGCCATGATAAGCTTTTGCACGCAGAAAATGTTTCCATAAGTACTAATACAGTTTCTGTTGTTCCTTTAACATCTAATGTACATGATATCCCTGTTAATATGAAAAATTATATTGCTGATGCGATACAGAAGGCTTTGTCTGCTATTTCACCATTTAATAAACGTAAAAGGTCTTTTAAAACTTCTCATAAATTTGATGAAATTTCTAATGACCGATAACATACTGAAATATCCTCCTCTGATGAGGATCTCTCTGATTCAGAAGATCCTACCTCAGACATTGACACTGACAAATCTACTTATCTTTTCAAAAATGAGTATATTCATTCCTTATTGAAAGAAGTGTTGGTTACTTTGGATATTGAGGAGTCTAGTGATATCAAAACTAGTAAACTTTTAAATTCTGTTTATAAACCTCCTGTGGTTACTCCTGAGGTTTTTCCAGTTCCTGATGCTATTTCTGATGTGATTGATTGCTAAGGAATGGATTAAGCCTGGTACTTCTTTCATTCCTTCTTCTAGGTTTGAAAAGTTGTACCCTTTGCCAGCGGCTAGGTTAGAGTTTTTGGAAAAAGTCCCCAAAGTTGATAGGACTATTTCTCCAACATTGGTGTGTCCGGTCCACGGCGTCATCCTTACTTGTGGGATATTCTCTTCCCCAACAGGAAATGGCAAAGAGTCCCAGCAAAGCTGGTCACATGATCCCTCCTAGGCTCCGCCCACCCCAGTCATTCTCTTTGCCGTTGCACAGGCAACATCTCCACGGAGATGGTTAAGAGTTTTTTGGTGTTTAAATGTAGTTTTTATTCTTCTATCAAGTGTTTGTTATTTTAAAATAGTGCTGGTATGTACTATTTACTCTGAAACAGAAAAGGATGAAGATTTCTGTTTGTAAGAGGAAGATGATTTTAGCAGACAGTAACTAAAATCGGTTGCTGTTTCCACATAGGACTGTTGAGATGAAGTAACTTCAGTTGGGGGAAACAGTTAGCAGACTTTTCTGCTTAAGGTATGACTAGCCATATTTCTAACAAGACTGTGTAATGCTGGAAGGCTGTCATTTCCCCTCATGGGGACCGGTAAGCCATTTTCTTATTCAAAAACAAACAGAATATAGGGCTTATTATGGGCTAAAAAACTGGTAGACATTTTTATGGGCTAAATCGATTGCTTTATTTGTGCATATTATTCAAATTTAGGCTAACAATTGACATTTATAATCTTGGGGAACGTTTATAAAACGGCAGGCACTGTATTGGACACCTTTTTCAGTCAGGGGGCCTTTCTAGTCATAGACTGAGCCTCATTTTCGCGCCATTAATGCGCAGTTGTTTTTTTGAGAACAGGGCATGCAGATGCATGTGTGTGGATCTAAGAATCTCTGAAAAAGCTTTTAGAAGGCGTCATTTGGTATCGTATTCCCCTCAGGGCTTGGTTGGGTCTTAGCAAAGACTGTATCTGGGACTGTATAGGGGTTAAATTGAAAAACGGCTCCGGTTCCGTTATTTTAAGGGTTAAAGCTCTGAAATTTGGTGTGCAATACTTTTAAGGCTTTAAGAACAATTCCTTCATACTTTTTCACATATTCAGTAATAAAGTGTTTTCTGTTTGAAATTTAAAGTGACAGTAACGGTTTTATTTTAAAACGTTTTTTGTGCATTGTTGACAAGTTTAAGCCTGTTTAACATGTCTATACCTCCAGATAAGCTATGTTCTATATGTATGAAAGCCAATGTGTCTCCCCATTTAAATTTATGTGATAATTGTGCCATAGCGTCCAAACAAAGTAAGGACAGTACTGCCACAAATAATGATATTGCCCAAGATGATTCCTCAAATGAGGGGAGTAAACATGATACTACATCATCTCCTACTGTGTCTACACCAGTTTTGCCCATGCAGGAGGTCCCTAGTACATCTAGTGCGCCAATACTTATTACCATGCAACAATTAACGGCTGTAATGGATAACTCCATAGCAAATCTTTTATCCAAAATGCCTACTTATCAGAGAAAGCGCGATTGCTCTGTTTTAAACACTGAAGAGCAAGAGGACGCTGATGATAATTGTTCTGTCATACCCTCACACCAATCTGAAGGGGCCATGAGGGAGGTTTTGTCTGAGGGAGAAATTTCAGATTCAGGAAAAATTTCTCATCAGGCTGAACCTGATGTTGTGACATTTAAATTTAAATTAGAACATCTCCGCGCACTGCTTAAGGAGGTGTTATCTACTCTGGATGATTGTGACAATTTGGTCATTCCAGAGAAATTATGCAAGATGGACAGGTTCCTAGAGGTTCCGGTGTCCCCCGATGCTTTTCCTATACCTAAGTGGGTGGCGGACATAGTAAATAAAGAGTGGGAAAAGCCCGGCATACCTTTTGTTCCTCCCCCTATATTTAAGAAATTATTTCCTATGGTCGACTCCAGAAAGGACTTATGGCAGACAGTCCCCAAGGTCGAGGGGGAAGTTTCTACTCTAAACAAACGCACTACTATTCCTATCGAAGATAGTTGTGCTTTCAAAGATCCTATGGATAAAAAATTGGAAGGTTTGCTTAAAAAGATTTTTGTACAGCAAGGCTACCTTCTACAACCAATTTCATGCATTGTTCCTGTCACTACGGCAGCGTGGTTCTGGTTCGAGGAACTAGAAAAGTCGCTCAGTAGAGAAACTCCATATGAGGAGGTTATGGACAGAGTTCACGCACTTAAATTGGCTAACTCTTTTATTTTAGATGCCGCTTTGCAATTAGCAAAATTAGCGGCGAAAAATTCAGGGTTTGCTATTGTGGCGCGCAGAGCGCTTTGGCTAAAGTCTTGGTCAGCGGATGTGTCATCCAAGACAAAATTACTTAACATTCCTTTCAAAGGTAAAACTTTATTTGGACCTGATTTGAAAGAGATTATTTCAGACATCACTGGGGGAAAGGGCCACGCCCTTCCACAGGATAGGTCTTTTAAGGCTAAAAATAAGCCTAATTTTCGTCCCTTTCACAGAAATGGACCAGCCTCTAATTCTGCATCCTCTAAGCAAGAGGGTAATGCCTCACAACCCAAACCAGCCTGGAAACCATTGCAAGGCTGGAACAAGGGTAAGCAGGCCAAGAAGCCTGCCACTGCTAACAAGACAGCATGAAGGAGTAGCCCCCGATCCGGGACCGGATCTGTTGGGGGGCAGACTCTCTCTCTTTGCTCAGGCTTAGGCAAGAGATGTTCAGGATCCTTGGGCACTAGAAATAGTTTCTCAAGGTTATCTCCTGGAATTCAAGGAACTACCCCCAAGGGGAAGGTTCCACAAGTCTCACTTATCCTCAAACCAAATAAAGAGACAGGCATTCTTACATTGTGTAGAAGACCTGTTAAAGATGGGAGTGATACACCCAGTTCCAATAAAGGAACAAGGAATGGGATTTTATTCCAATCTGTTCGTAGTTCCCAAAAAAGAGGGAACGTTCAGACCAATTTTGGATTTGAAGATCCTAAACAAATTTCTCAGGGTACCATCGTTCAAAATGGAAACTATTCGAACGATTCTACCCACCATCCAGGAAAGTCAATTTATGACTACCGTGGATCTAAAGGATGCGTACCTACATATCCCTATCCACAAGGAACATCATCAGTTCCTAAGGTTCGCTTTTCTGGACAAACATTACCAGTTTGTGGCTCTTCCATTCGGATTAGCCACTGCTCCAAGGATTTTCACAAAGGTGCTAGGGTCCCTTCTAGCGGTTCTAAGACCAAGGGGCATTGCAGTAGTACCTTACTTGGACGACATTCTAATACAAGCGTCGTCCCTGTCAAAGGCAAAGGCTCATACGGACATCGTTCTAGCCTTTCTCACATCTCACGGATGGAAAGTGAACAAAGAAAAGAGTTCTCTGTCCCCGTCAACAAGAGTTCCCTTCTTGGGAACAATAATAGATTCCTTAGAAATGAGGATTTTTCTTGTCAAGTGCTTCATTCTGTTCCTCGTCCTTCCATAGCGCAGTGCATGGAAGTAATAGGATTGATGGTTGCAACAATGGACATAGTTCCTTTTGCACGAATTCATCTAAGACCATTACAACTGTGCATGCTCAAACAGTGGAATGGGGATTATACAGACTTGTCTCCAATGATTCAAGTAGATCAAAAGACCAGAGATTCACTCCGTTGGTGGCTGACCCTGGACCATCTGTCCCAGGGAATGAGCTTCCGCAGGCCAGAGTGGGTCATTGGCACGACCGACGCCAGTCTAGTGGGCTGGGGTGCGGTCTGGGAATCCCTGAAAGCTCAGGGTCTATGGTCTCGGGAAGAGTCTCTTCTCCCGATAAACATTCTGGAACTGAGAGTGATATTCAATGCTCTCAGAGCTTGGCCTCAACTAGCAAAGGCCAAATTCATAAGGTTCCAATCAGACAACATGACGACTGTAGCTTATATCAATCATCAAGGGGGAACAAAGAGTTCCCTAGCGATGAAAGAAGTGACCAAAATAATTCAATGGGCGGAGGATCACTCCTGCCACTTGTCTGCGATCCACATCCCAGGAGTGGAAAATTGGGAAGCGGATTTTCTGAGTCGTCAGACATTTCATCCGGGGGAGTGGGAACTCCATCCGGAAATCTTTGCCCAAATAACTCAATTATGGGGCATTCCAGACATGGATCTGATGGCGTCTCGTCAGAACTTCAAGGTTCCTTGCTACGGGTCCAGATCCAGGGATCCCAAGGCGACTCTAGTAGATGCACTAGTAGCACCTTGGACTTTCAACCTAGCTTACGTATTCCCACCGTTTCCTCTCATTCCCAGGCTGGTAGCCAGGATCAATCAGGAGAGGGCCTCAGTGATCTTGATAGCTCCTGCGTGGCCACGCAGGACTTGGTATGCAGATCTGGTGAATATGTCATCGGCTCCACCATGGAAGCTACCTTTGAGACAGGACCTTCTTGTTCAAGGTCCATTCGAACACCCAAATCTGGTCTCCCTCCAACTGACGGCTTGGAGATTGAACGCTTGATTCTATCAAAGCGTGGGTTTTCAGATTCGGTGATAGATACTCTGGTTCAGGCCAGAAAACCTGTAACTAGAAAAATTTACTATAAAATATGGAATAAATATATCTGTTGGTGTGAATCCAAAGGATTCCCATGGAATAAGATAAAAATTCCTAAGATTCTCTCCTTTCTTCAAGAAGGTTTGGAGAAAGGATTATCTGCAAGTTCCCTAAAGGGACAGATCTCTGCTTTATCTGTCTTACTACACAAAAGACTGGCAGCTGTGCCAGACGTTCAAGCATTTGTTCAGGCTCTGGTTAGGATCAAGCCTGTTTACAGACCTTTGACTCCTCCCTGGAGTCTAAATCTAGTTCTTTCAGTTCTTCAAGGGGTTCCGTTTGAACCCTTACATTCCATAGATATTAAGTTACTATCTTGGAAAGTTTTGTTTTTGGTTGCAATTTCTTCTGCTAGAAGAGTTTCAGAGTTATCTGCTCTGCAGTGTTCTCCTCCTTATTTGGTGTTCCATGCAGATAAGGTGGTTTTGCGTACTAAGCCTGGTTTTCTTCCTAAAGTTGTTTCTAACAAAAATATTAACCAGGAGATAGTTGTACCTTCTTTGTGTCCGAATCCAGTTTCAAAGAAGGAACGTTTGTTACACAATTTGGACGTTGTCCGTGCTCTAAAGTTCTATTTAGAGGCTAATAAAGATTTCAGACAAACATCTTCCTTGTTTGTTGTTTATTCTGGTAAAAGGAGAGGTCAAAAAGCGACTTCTACCTCTCTTTCCTTTTGGCTTAAAAGCATCATCCGATTGGCTTATGAGACTGCCGGACGGCAGCCTCCTGAAAGAATCACAGCTCACTCCACTAGGGCTGTGGCTTCCACATGGGCCTTCAAGAACGAGGCTTCTGTTGACCAGATATGTAAGGCAGCGACTTGGTCTTCACCGCACACTTTTGCCAAATTTTACAAATTTGATACTTTGCTTCTTCGGAGGCTATTTTTGGGAGAAAGGTTTTGCAAGCTGTGGTTCCTTCCGTTTAGGTGACCTGATTTGCTCCCTCCCTTCATCCGTGTCCTAAAGCTTTGGTATTGGTTCCCACAAGTAAGGATGACGCCGTGGACCGGACACACCAATGTTGGAGAAAACAGAATTTATGCTTACCTGATAAATTACTTTCTCCAACGGTGTGTCCGGTCCACGGCCCGCCCTGGTTTTTTAATCAGGTCTGATGAATTATTTTCTCTAACTACAGTCACCACGGTATCATATGGTTTCTCCTATATATATTTCCTCCTGTCCGTCGGTCGAATGACTGGGGTGGGCGGAGCCTAGGAGGGATCATGTGACCAGCTTTGCTGGGACTCTTTGCCATTTCCTGTTGGGGAAGAGAATATCCCACAAGTAAGGATGACGCCGTGGACCGGACACACCGTTGGAGAAAGTAATTTATCAGGTAAGCATAAATTCTGTTTTCTACTCTTGCCAAACGTACTACTATTCCTATGGAAGACAGTATTTTTTTTAAAGATCCTTTAGATAGGAAACTTGAATCTTATCTAAAGAAAGCTTATTTATATTCAATTATTTCAACTATCACTGGAGGGAAGGGAGTTTTTTTACCTCAGGATAAAAGATCTAAGGCTTCTAATCGTTTTCTTTCTTTTCGACAGAACAAGGAACAGAAGATCCATCCTTCCCCTAAAGACTCTGGTTCCAATTGGAAACCTTCAATTTGGAATAAATCCAAGCCTTTTAAGAAACCAAAGCCAGCCCCCAAGTCTGCATGAAGGTGCGGCCCTCGATCCAGTTCAGCTGGTGGGGGTCAGATTGAAATTATTCCAAGACATTTGGGCAGATTGTGTTCAAAATCAGTGGATTCAGATTATTGTCTCTCAAGGGTATCGAATAAGATTCAGAGTAAGACCTCCTGTGAGAAGATTCTTTCTCTCTCACGTTCCAGCAAATCCGGTGAAGGCTCAGGC
Source organism: Bombina bombina (assembly GCF_027579735.1). Classification (NCBI taxonomy): domain Eukaryota; kingdom Metazoa; phylum Chordata; class Amphibia; order Anura; family Bombinatoridae; genus Bombina; species Bombina bombina. The sequence continues at coordinate 553,204,129 of NC_069505.1, read as the reverse complement.
TTTTCTGAAGTGTGTTTCAGATCTAGAGCCTTTAGGGGTAATAATACCAGTTCCGTTTCATGAACAGGGTCTGGGGTTTTATTGGAATCTGTTCATTGTCCCAAAGAAAGAAAATTCATTCAGGTCAGTTCTGGATCTGAAGTTTTTGAATAGTTTTGTAAGAGTCCCAACTTTCAAGATGGTGACTATGAGGACTATTTTTTCTTTTGTTCAGCAAGGTCATTATATGTCCACGATAGACTTACAGGATGCATATCTTCACATTCAGATTCATCCAGACCACTATTGGTTTCTGAGATTCTCTTTTCTAGACAAGCATTACCAATTTGTTGCTCTTCCATTTGGCCTAGCAACAGCTCCAAAGATCTTTTCGAAGGTTCTTGGTGCCCTTCTATCTGTAATCAGAGGACAGGGCATTGTGGTGATTCCTTATTTGGACGATATCTTGGTACTAGCTCAGTCTTTACATTTAGCCGAATCTCACACAAATCAACAAGTGCTGTTTCTTCAAAGACATGGTTGGAGGATCAATTTACCAAAGAGTTTCTTGATTCCTCAGACAAGGATCACCTTTTTAGGTTTCCAGATAGATTCAGTGTCCATGACTCTGTCCTTAACAGACAAGAGACAAATTAAATTGTTTTCAGCTTGTCGAAACCTTCAGTCTCAATCATTCCCTTCAGTGGCTATGTGCATTGAAGTTTTAGGTCTCATGACTACAACATCGGACGCTGTCCCCTATGCTCGTTTTTACATGAGACCTCTACAGCTTTGTATGCTAAATCAATGGTGCAGGGATTATACTCGGATATCACAACTGATATACTTAAATCCCAACATTCAACTCTCTTTGACCTGGTGGTTAGACCATTATCGTTTAATTCAGGGGGCCTCTTTTGTTCGTCCTACCTGGACTGTGATCACAACAGATGCAAGTCTTTCAGGTTGGGGAGCTGCCTGGGGATCTCTGACAGCACAAGGGGTTTGGAAACCTCAAGAGGCGAGGTTACCAATCAATATTATAGAACTCTGTGCTATTTTCAGGGCTCTTCAGGTTTGGCTTCTGTTAAAGAGAGAACCATTCATTTGTTTTCAGACAGACAATATCACAACTGTGGCATATGTCAATCTTCAGGGTCACAGTCCCCTAGCTATGAAAGAAGTATCTTGGATACTTTCTTGGGCAGAATCCAGCTCTTGTCTAATTTCTGCAGTGCATATCCCAGGTGTAGACAATTGGGAAGTGGATTATCTCAGCCGTCAGACCTTACATCCGGGGGAGTGGTCTCTCCATCCAGATGTATTTTGTCAGATTGTACAGATGTGGGGTCTTCCAGAAATAGATCTGATGGCTTCTCATCTAAACAAGAAACTTCCCAGGTACCTGTCCAGGTCCAGAGATCCTCAGGCGGAGATGGTGGATGCTTTAGCAGTTCCTTGGTTTTACCAACCTGCTTATATATTTCCTCCTCTAGTTCTACTTCCAAAAGTGATCTCCAAGATCATTATGGAACAATCGTATGTGTTTCTGATAGCACCAGCATGGTCTCACAGGTTTTGGTTTGCGGATCTTATTTGGATGTCCAGTTTTCACCCTTGGCCACTTCCTCTAAGACCAGACCTTCTGTCTCAAGGGCCGTTTTTCCATCAGGATCTCAAATCGTTAAATTTGAAGGTATGGAAATTGAACGCTTAGTGCTTAGTCATAGAGGGTTCTGTGACTCAGTGATTAATACTATTCTACAGGCTTGTAAGTCTGTTTCAAGAAAGATTTATTATCGAGTTTGGAAGACCTATATTTCATGGTGTTCTTCTCATAAATTCTCCTGGCATTCTTTTAGAATTTCTAACAACGTAAAAAGGAGAGTAGAAACCTAAAATACAGGTAACTAAAAGTCTAGGCAAAAGTTAGCACAACTGTATGAAATAAATAAGAGACTAGGGCGAATTCTTGAAATATCCCTGTATGTATGTGTTTGTATGTTTGGATGTATGCACTTATTTAGTGTAACTTTATTAAATCTATTTGTATTTCAAGAATTCGCCCTAGTCTCTTATTTATTTCATACAGTTGTGCTAACTTTTGCCTAGACTTTTAGTTACCTGTATTTTAGGTTTCTACTCTCCTTTTTACGTTGTTAGATATTCACTTTTCTAGGATGCACCTGTATCTTTTATTGACTTATTAAGAGTGCTACTCACCCTGCTTTTCTTGATTCTTTTAGAATTCCTAGAATTTTACAGTTTCTTCAGGATGGTTTGGATAAAGGTTTGTCTGCAAGTACTTTGAAGGGACAAATTGCTGCTCTTTCTGTTTTATTTCATAGAAAGATTGCTAAGCTTCCTGATATTCACTGTTTTGTTCAGGCTTTGGTTCGTATCAAGCCTGTTATTAAATCAATCTTTCCTCCTTGGACTCTTAATTTAGTTTTGAAGATTTTGCAGGCTCCTCCTTTTGAGCCAATGCATGCTTTGGATATTAAACTACTTTCTTGGAAAGTGTTGTTTATTTTGGCTATCTCTTCAGCTAGAAGAGTTTCTGAATTATCTGCTCTTTCTTGTGAATCTCCTTTTCTGATTTTCCATCAGGAGAAGGCTGTTTTGCGGACTTCATTTAAATTTCTTCCTAATGTTGTGAATTCTAACAACATTAGTAGGGCAATTGTTGTTCCTTCCTTGTGTCCTAATCCCAAGAATGCTCTTGAAAGATCTTTGCATTCTTTGGATGTTGTAAGAGCTTTACAATATTATGTTGAAGCTACTAAAGATTTTAGGAAGACTTCTAGTCTATTTGTTGTCTTTTCTGGTTCTAGGAAAGGGCAGAAAGCTTCTGCTATTTCTTTGGCATCTTGGTTGAAGCTTTTGATTCATTGGAGGCGGGACAGTCCCCACCTCAGAGGATCACAGCTCATTCTACTAGATCAGTCTCCACCTCTTGGGCTTTTAAGAATGAAGCTTCAGTTGATCAGATTTGCAAAGCAGCAACTTGGTCTTCTTTCATACATTTACTAAATTTTACCATTTTGATGTATTTGCTTCTTCTGAAGCAGTTTTTGGTAGAAAAGTTCTTCAGGCAGCTGTTTCAGTTTGATTCTTCTGCTAATGTTTTAAGTTTTTTTCTTTCTATTTATGATAAAAACTTATTTTCATATTGGCAAGAGTCCATGAGACCCACCCTGTTTCTGGTGGTTATGATTTTTTGTATAAAAGCACAATTATTTTTCCAGTTCCTCTTTTTTGTATGCTTTTTTACTCCTTATTTTATCACCCCACTACTTGGCTATTCGTTAAACTGAATTGTGGGTGTGGTGAGGGGTGTATTTATAGGCATTTTGAGGTTTGGGAAACATTGCCCCTCCTAGTAGGATTGTATATCTCATACGTCACTAGCTCATGGATTCTTGTCAATATGAAAGATTTGAATTTATCAGGTAAGTGCTTACAGAAATGATGTTGTTTTTTTTTTTATTATACCAAAATATGCTACTAATGATATATTTACTAAATATAGTTGGTTTATTATTCAGTATATAAATATAAATATATATATATATATATATATATATATATATATACCTCCAACTTTTCTGGAAACCACTACAAGTGTTTTGTAGGGGGGGGGGCACAATGGGAGAGGTTGAGCAGAGGTGTGTTGCCGGTGTTCTGACAGATCAGCCAATTCCTCAGATTTGCCAATCACATCACTTCCGGTGATGTAGAATCAGCTGTGTGACTACAAATTCCTTTACTATACTGCATCACTGCATTCTCCAGCGCATCACCACATTCCAATCGCGGCAAGTCTGTCAGATCATCCAAATCTAACCAAAAATTGAATCACTGCGCATGTGCTCCACCACAGAAGCAAATCTCGACATTGGAACTGCTTGCTAACCAAACATATATACAATCCACTGTAATTCCCCCATCAACACTAATTTTTCTTTTCTCCGCTTGGGGAGTTCAAGGGGGGCGGCCCAACGATCCCCTAGCATCCACCCTAAGTGAACCTTGGGGAATGAGGTTTACAAGGGAGGCTTTGCCCCCCCTTAACCCCCCAGGTGGACCCAAAAAAGATATTGAAGATGGGAGAATTACAGTGCATCTTATATATGTTTGATGCAGTGACTCGATGAAGTGAATTTGCAGTCAGACAACTGATTCCACGTCACCGGAAGTGATGTAAGTGGCTAATCTGAGGAGTTGGCTGATCTGCCAGAACACCAATCTGGTGTTCCACAGACTTTGGGTTGTTGGGTGGAGTTTGGGAGTGTCCTAGGTGGTGTGAGGGTGCAAAATCTCTGTACTCAAAATTGCAAAATGCTATAAATTGGTTAAATAGATAGGTACTAATTTATTACTGCTGGGTGGTATCACTTTTTCCTCATATAACCAGAAACAGCAGAAACCTGAAGCTCTTGTTAAGCATTAGCAATAGTTTACAGTTTTTATGCTTATGAGCTTGTGATTGGCTGATAGATGTCACATGATACAGGGGTCAGTAAAACAGGAAAAATTTCAAATCTGTCAGAAATAAATTTGCTTGGAAATTCAGAGTAAGTGCTATTGCCTTGTTTTTTTCTTTCACCACCCTGCCATTTTTGGAATCCACCGGGATGCAGCGAAGGCAAACGGAGCATTACTTATAAAAAAAAAAACGCCAATAAGTAATAAAAAAACAACTAACCGCCCATACGAACTATTAAGAAAAAAATAAACTAACCTACCGCACAAAGTATTAAGAAAATAAAAATACCCAATAAAATTATTAACCCCTAAGTCCGCCAACCACAACATTGCAAACTACCTAATACATCTATTAACCCCTAAGCCGCCAACTCCCCACAATGCAATAAACCTAATTTACCTATTAACTCCTAAACTGCCAACCCCCACAACTCAAAAAACTAATTTAATGACTAAGGCCCCTAACCTAACACCACCTAAATTAACCCCTTAATTACATTTAAAAAAATACATTACAATTAAAATAAAAATTAAAAAAAATTACATTACATTAATCTAAAATTACAGAAAATTAAAAAAATGCTGACATTACAAAAAATAATAAACAACACTATCCAAAATAACAAATTAAACCTAACCGCTATGAAAATAACCCCCCAAAATAAAAACACCCCCTAATCTAAGAATAAACTACCAATAGCCCTTAAAAGGGCTTTTTGTAGGGCATTGCCCTAAAGAAATCAGCTCTTTTACATTAAAAATAAACAAAGTCCCCCCAAAGTCCCTTAAAATGACATTCAGCTCTTTGCAAATTGCCCAATAAACCCTAATGTAAAAAAACAATATCCCCCTAAAAATAAAAATAAAAACCTAACACTAAAGCCCCAAATAGGTACTCACGGTTTCAGAAGTCTGGCGGAGAAGGTCTTCTTCCAGGCGGGTCCATCATCTTCATCCACAGCGAAGGCGGCGCGGAGCGTAAGTCCGGAGGGGTCTTTCCAGATGTGGCAGTCTTCCCAGATGTGAGCGGCCTTCGCGCGTAGCGGAAGTCCGGAGTGGTCTTCCAGGTGTGGTGATCCTCGCGGCGGGCATTGGTGGCGGTGCTCCTCGGCGGCGGCGGTCCTCAGCGAAGGCGTGGAGGTTCCTCTTCATGTGATCGTCAGCTGCTCACTGAAGATTAAACTCAAGGTACCCCATATTTATTGGGGTACCTTGCATTCCTATTGGATGAAATTTTCAAAATCAGCCAATAGGATGAGAGCTGCTGAAATCTTATTGGCTGATTTGAACAATTCAGCCAATAGGAATGCAAGGTACCCCAAATTGATTGCGATACCTTGCATTCAATATTCAGTATAGGACGGACATCTGATAAAGAGGAGCCTCCATGCCGCCGAGGACCGCCACCGCCGCGAGGACCACCGCCGCCACAGATAACCACCGCCGAGGATCGCCACATATTGGAAGACCACTCCGGACCTCCGCTCTGCACCAACTTGTGGATGAAGATGATGGCCTATACAAATGCCCCTTTAGGTGGGTTTGGTGGGTGGTGGGGGTTTACTGTTAGGGGGGACTTTTTTATTTTCATAGAGATTAGGTTTAATTTTTTTATTTTTGATAATTTGGTTTATTATTTTATGAAATGTTAGAATTTTTTATTTTTTGTAATCTTAAATTAATTTAATCTTAGGTTTTTTTAATTTTAATTGTTTGTAACTTACTATTTTTTAATTTAGGTAATTGGGGTTAATTTAGGGGGTGTTAGGTTAGGTAGTGTTTGGTTAGGGGGCATACGGCTAGATTACGAGTCTTGCATTACGGCTTTTAACGCTGAAAAAATGGCAATTCCAGTGTAATGGCCAGTAACGCATATTACGAGTCGTGTCGCAATAGTGGTTTGGCAGATGGCAGTATGGATCGTGTCAGTATAGGCTGTACCGCAAGCATTTTAGTCTGTAACGTCTATTCCGCGCTTAAAAAAATGACATTTTTGTGTGGGATTTTCATAGCGCCGCAATTACAGGTTGTGCGTTCAGGCTAAAATTCTTGGGTTACAACCTATACCGACACGATCCATACCGCCATCTGAGAGCTGTAGTTATGGATTTTGCGCAACAAATTATTTTTTTCACAAAACTCATAACTAAAATGTTACAAAGTACACTAACACCCATAAACGACCTATTAACCCTTAAACCGCCACCCTCCCGCATCGCAAACACTATTTAAAACTTATTAACCCCTAATCTGCCATCCACCCACCTCGCGACTATTAAATAAACCTAATAACCCCTAATCCGCCGCCCCCGACATCACCGACACTATAATAAAGTTATTAACTCTAAACCTCTGGGCTCCCACTTTGTCGCCATTATAATAAATCTATTAACCCCTAATCCTCCGGCCTCCCACATCGCCACAACTAAATAAACCTATTAACCCCTAATCCTCCAGCCTCCCACATCGCCGCTACTAAATAAACCTATTAACCCCTAAACCGTCAGCCCCCCACATTGCAAAAACACTAAATTAAACTATTAACCCCTAAACCTAACACCCTCTTACTTTAAATTAAAATTACAATATAACTATATTAAAATAAATAAAAACTTACCTGTTAAATAAAATAAACCTAACATTAAACTATAAATTAGCCTAACATAACTATTCTAATAAAATAAAAAAATACTATATATAATACTAAGAAATCTAAATTTCAAATTTAAAAAAACCTAACACTACGAAAAAAATGAAAAAATCTAAAATTAAACACTAAATTACGCAAAATAAAAAATAATAAATGAAATTATCAAAAATAAAAACAATTAACCTAATCTAATAGCCCTATAAAAATAACCCCCCCCCAAATAAAAACACCCCCTAGCCTACAATAAACTACCAATAGCCCTTAAAAGGGCTATTGGTGGGTTTTACTGTTGGGGGCAATGCCCTACAAAAGGCCCTTTTAAGGGCTATTGGTAGTCTATTGTAGGCTAGGGGTGTTTTTTCATTTTGGGGGGCTTTTTTATTTTTAAATAGGGCTATTAGATTAGGTGTAATTGTTTTTATTTCTTCTGTTAAGTGTGATCAGTCCACGGGTCATCATTACTTCTGGGATATTAACTGCTCCCCTACAGGAAGTGCAAGAGGATTCACCCAGCAGAGCTGCATATAGCTCCTCCCCTCTACGTCACTCCCAGTCATTCTCTTGCACCCAGCAACTAGATAGGTCGTGTGAGAGGACTATGGTGATTATACTTAGTTTTATATCTTCAATCAAAAGTTTGTTATTTTAAAATAGCACCGGAGTGTGTTATTACCTCTCTGGCAGAGTTTGAGGAAGAATCTACCAGAGTTTTGCTATGATTTTAGCCGGAGTAGTTAAGATCATATTGCTGTTCTCGGCCATCTGAGGAGTGAGGTAAACTTCAGATCAGGGGACAGCGGGCAGATGAATCTGCATAGAGGTATGTAGCAGTTTTTATTTTCTGACAATGGAATTGATGAGAAAATCCTGCCATACCGATATAATGTCATGTATGTATACTTTACACTTCAGTATTCTGGGAGAATGGTACTTCACTAGAATTACACTGTAAGAAAGACATAAAGCTGTTTGCTGGAATGTAAAATCGTTTTCATTTGCTGAGGTACTGAGTGAATAAATGTTTGGGCACCATTTTTCCACTTGGCAGTTGCTTAAATCTGTTTTTTCTGTCAGTTTCTGTTCTCCCTCACTGCTGTGTGTGTGGGGGAGGGGCGCTTTTACTATGCATCAAATATTTCAGTCAGCAACTCATTGTATTCCCTGCATGATCTGGTTCATCTCTACAGAGCTCAGGGGTCTTCAAAACTTATTTTGAGGGAGGTAATTTCTCTCAGCAGAGCTGTGAGAATTATAGTTTGACTGAAATAAAAACTTTTATTCTGTAATTTGTTTCCTGCTTTCAGAAATTGTTATCTTTGCTAATGGGATTAAACCTTTGCTAAAGTTGTGTTGTTTACAAGGATTGAGGCTATAACTGTTTCAATTTATTAATTTTTAACTGTCATAGATCTTCTGTGCTTCTTAAAGGCACAGTACGTTTTAATATTATTCTATTTGAATTGTATTTCCAAGTTGCAAGTTTATTTGCTAGTGTGTTAAACATGTCTGATTCAGAAGATGATACCTGTGTCATTTGTTGCAATGCCAAAGTGGAGCCCAATAGAAATTTATGTACTAACTGTATTGATGCTACTTTAAATAAAAATCAATCTGTACAAATTGAACAAATTTCACCAAACAACGAGGGGAGAGTTATGCCGACTAACTCGCCTCACGTGTCAGTACCTACATCTCCCGCTCAGAGGGAGGTGCGTGATATTGTAGCGCCGAGTACAGCTGGGCGGCCATTACAAATCACATTACAGGATATGGCTACTGTTATGACTGAAGTTTTGGCTAAATTACCAGAACTAAAAGGTAAGCGTGATCACTCTGGGGTGAGAACAGAGTGCGCTGATAATATTAGGGCCATGTCAGACACTGCGTCACAGGTGGCAGAACATGAGGACGGAGAACTTCATTCTGTGGGTGACGGTTCTGATCCAAACAGACTGGATTCAGATATTTCAAATTTTAAATTTAAACTGGAAAACCTCCGTGTATTACTAGGGGAGGTGTTAGCGGCTCTGAATGATTGTAACACAGTTGCAATACCAGAGAAAATGTGTAGGTTGGATAAATATTTTGCTAAAGTACTGAGGTTTTTCCTATACCTAAGAGACTTACTGAAATTGTTACTAAGGAGTGGGATAGACCCGGTGTGCCGTTCTCACCCCCTCCGATATTTAGAAAAATGTTTCCAATAGACGCCACCACAAGGGACTTATGGCAAACGGTCCCTAAGGTGGAGGGAGCAGTTTCTACTTTAGCTAAGCGTACCACTATCCCGGTGGAGGATAGCTGTGCTTTTTCAGATCCAATGGATAAAAAGTTAGAGGGTTACCTTAAGAAAATGTTTGTTCAACAAGGTTTTATATTGCAACCCCTTGCATGCATTGCGCCGATCACGGCTGCGGCGGCATTCTGGATTGAGTCTCTGGAAGAGAACATTGGTTCAGCTACTCTGGACGACATTACGGACAGGCTTAGAGTCCTTAAACTAGCTAATTCATTCATTTCGGAGGCCGTAGTACATCTTACTAAACTTACGGCGAAGAATTCAGGATTCGCCATTCAGGCACGCAGGGCGCTGTGGCTAAAATCCTGGTCAGCTGATGTTACTTCTAAGTCTAAATTGCTTAATATACCTTTCAAAGGGCAGACCTTATTCGGGCCCGGGTTGAAAGAGATTATCGCTGACATTACAGGAGGTAAAGGCCATGCCCTGCCTCAGGACAAAGCCAAAGCCAAGACTAGACAGTCTAGTTTTCGTTCCTTTCGTAATTTCAAAGCAGGAGCAGCATCAACTTCCTCTGCACCAAAACAGGAAGGAGCTGTTGCTCGCTACAGACAAGGCTGGAAACCTAACCAGTCCTGGAACAAGGGCAAGCAGACTAGGAAACCTGCTGCTGCCCCCAAAACAGCATGAATTGAGGGCCCCCGATCCGGGATCGGATCTAGTGGGGGGCAGACTTTCTCTCTTCGCCCAGGTTTGGGCAAGAGATGTTCAGGATCCCTGGGCGCTAGAGATAATATCTCAGGGATACCTTCTGGACTTCAAATACTCTCCTCCAAGAGAGAGATTTCATCTGTCAAGATTGTCAACAATCCAGACAAAGAAAGAGGCTTTTCTACGCTGCGTACAAGAGCTCTTGTTAATGGGAGTAATCCATCCAGTTCCACGATCGGAACAGGGACAGGGGTTTTACTCAAATCTGTTTGTGGTTCCCAAAAAAGAGGGAACTTTCAGACCAATCCTGGACTTAAAGATCCTAAACAAATTCCTAAGAGTTCCATCGTTCAAGATGGAGACTATTCGGACAATTTTACCTATGATCCAAGAGGGTCAGTACATGACCACTGTAGATTTAAAAGATGCTTACCTGCACATACCGATTCACAAAGATCATTACCGGTACCTAAGGTTTGCCTTCCTAGACAGGCATTACCAGTTTGTGGCTCTTCCATTCGGATTGGCTACAGCGCCAAGAATCTTCACAAAGGTTCTGGGTGCTCTTCTGGCGGTACTAAGACCGCGGGGAATCTCGGTAGCTCCATACCTAGACGACATTCTGATACAAGCTTCAAGCTTTCAAACTGCCAAATCTCATACAGAGTTAGTGCTGGCATTTCTAAGGTCACATGGATGGAAGGTGAACGAAAAGAAAAGTTCACTCGTTCCACTCACAAGAGTTCCCTTCCTGGGGACTCTTATAGATTCTGTAGAAATGAAGATTTACCTGACAGAGGACAGGCTATCAAGACTTCAAAGTGCTTGCCGCACTCTTCATTCCATTCAACACCCGTCAGTGGCTCAATGTATGGAGGTAATCGGCTTAATGGTAGCGGCAATGGACATAGTACCCTTTGCACGCTTACACCTCAGACCACTGCAACTGTGCATGCTAGGTCAGTGGAATGGGGATTACTCAGACTTATCCCCTTCTCTGAATCTGGATCAAGAGACCAGAAATTCTCTTCTATGGTGGCTTTCTCGGCCACACCTGTCCAGGGGGATGCCATTCAGCAGACCAGACTGGACAATTGTAACAACAGACGCCAGCCTTCTAGGTTGGGGTGCCGTCTGGAATTCCCTGAAGGCTCAGGGACTATGGAGTCAGGAGGAGAGTCTCCTGCCAATAAACATTCTGGAATTGAGAGCAGTTCTCAATGCCCTCCTGGTTTGGCCCCAGTTGACAACTCGGGGGTTCATCAGGTTTCAGTCGGACAACATCACGACTGTAGCTTACATCAACCATCAGGGAGGGACAAGAAGCTCCCTAGCTATGATGGAAGTATCAAAGATAATTCGCTGGGCAGAGTCTCACTCTTGCCACCTGTCAGCAATCCACATCCCGGGAGTGGAGAACTGGGAGGCGGATTTCTTAAGTCGTCAGACTTTTCATCCGGGGGAGTGGGAACTTCATCCGGAGGTCTTTGCCCAAATACTTCGACGTTGGGGCAAACCAGAGATAGATCTCATGGCGCCTCGACAGAACGCCAAGCTTCCTCGTTACGGGTCCAGATCCAGGGATCCAGGAGCAGTCCTGATAGATGCTCTGACAGCACCTTGGGACTTCAGGATGGCTTACGTGTTTCCACCCTTCCCGTTGCTTCCTCGATTGATAGCCAGAATCAAACAAGAGAGAGCATCAGTGATTCTAATAGAACCTGCGTGGCCACGCAGGACTTGGTATGCAGACCTGGTGGACATGTCATCCTGTCCGCCTTGGTCTCTACCTCTGAAACAGGACCTTCTGATACAGGGTCCCTTCAAACATCAAAATCTAACTTCTCTGAAGCTGACTGCTTGGAAATTGAACGCTTAATTTTATCAAGACGTGGGTTTTCTGAGTCAGTTATTAGTACCTTAATACAGACTAGGAAACCTGTTACCAGAAAGATTTACCATAAGATATGGCGTAAATACCTACATTGGTGTGAATCCAAAGGTTACTCTTGGAGTAAGGTTAGGATTCCTAGGATATTGTCTTTTCTACAAGAAGGTTTAGAAAAGGGTTTATCTGCTAGTTCATTAAAGGGACAGATCTCAGCTCTGTCCATTCTGTTACACAAACGTCTGTCAGAAGTTCCTGACGTCCAGGCTTTTTGTCAGGCTTTGGCCAGGATTAAGCCTGTGTTTAAAACTGTTGCTCCACCATGGAGTTTAAACCTTGTTCTTAATGTTTTACAGGGCGTTCCGTTTGAACCCCTTCATTCCATTGATATAAAGTTGTTATCTTGGAAAGTTCTATTTTTAATGGCTATTTCCTCGGCTCGAAGAGTCTCTGAATTATCAGCCTTACATTGTGATTCTCCTTATTTGATTTTTCATTCGGATAAGGTAGTCCTGCGTACTAAACCTGGGTTCTTACCTAAGGTAGTTACTAACAGGAATATCAATCAAGAGATTGTTGTTCCTTCTTTATGCCCAAATCCTTCTTCAAAGAAGGAACGTCTACTGCACAACCTGGATGTAGTCCGGGCTCTAAAATTTTACTTGCAGGCAACTAAGGAATTCCGACAAACGTCTTCTCTGTTTGTCATTTACTCTGGGCAGAGGAGAGGTCAAAAAGCTTCCGCTACCTCTCTTTCTTTTTGGCTTCGTAGCATAATTCGTTTAGCTTATGAGACTGCTGGACAGCAGCCCCCTGAAAGAATTACAGCTCATTCTACTAGAGCTGTGGCTTCCACTTGGGCCTTCAAGAATGAGGCCTCTGTTGAACAGATTTGCAAGGCTGCAACTTGGTCTTCGCTTCATACTTTTTCCAAATTTTACAAATTTGACACCTTTGCTTCATCGGAGGCTATTTTTGGGAGAAAGGTTCTTCAGGCAGTGGTTCCTTCTGTATAAAGAGTCTGCCTATCCCTCCCGTCATCCGTGTACTTTTGCTTTGGTATTGGTATCCCAGAAGTAATGATGACCCGTGGACTGATCACACTTAACAGAAGAAAACATAATTTATGCTTACCTGATAAATTCCTTTCTTCTGTAGTGTGATCAGTCCACGGCCCGCCCTGTTTTTAAGGCAGGTAAATATTTTTTAATTTATACTCCAGTCACCACTTCACCCTTGGCTTTTCCTTTCTCGTTGGTCCTTGGTCGAATGACTGGGAGTGACGTAGAGGGGAGGAGCTATATGCAGCTCTGCTGGGTGAATCCTCTTGCACTTCCTGTAGGGGAGCAGTTAATATCCCAGAAGTAATGATGACCCGTGGACTGATCACACTACAGAAGAAAGGAATTTATCAGGTAAGCATAAATTATGTTTTTTGATAATTTCGTTTTTTATTATTTTTTATAAGTTTAGTGTTTTTTATTTTTAGTAATTTAGTGTTTATTATTTTTTGTGATTTTAGATGTTTTAATTTTTTTCGTAGTGTTAGTTTTTTTTTAATTTGTAATTTAGATTTTTTAATATGTAGTATTTTTTTATTTTATTAGAATAGTTATGTTAGGTTAATTTATAGTTTAAAGGGATAGTAAACCCCAAAATTTTATTTTATGATTCAGATAGAACATACAATTTTAAACAACTTTCCAATTTAATTCTATTATCAAATTTTCTTCATTCTGTTGTTATCCATTGCTGAAGGGACAGCATTGCACTACTGACAGGAAGCTGAAAATATCTATTTAGCCAATCACAAGAGACAAATGTGTGCAGGCACCAATTAGCAGCATCTCCCACTAGTGTATGATATGTGCGTATTCATTTTTTAACAAGGGATACTAAAAGAACGAAGCACATTTGAAAATAGAAGTTAATTTAAAAGTGTCTTTAAATTACCGGCTCTATCTGAATCATGCAAGGTTAATTTTGACTTTCCTATCCCTTTAGCACAAAACTCATAATCTAGGTGTTAGTAATTTAATCAGTTACTTGCGTTGTGGGGGTTTGGCGGTTTAGGGGTTAATAGTTTTATTAGGATTAGTGCTTTGTGTGGGCTTGGCGGTTATGGGGTTATTAGTTTTATTAGGATTATTGCGTTATGTGGGTTTGGCGGTTTAGGGGTTAATATTTTTATTAGGATTATTGCATTGTGTAGGTTTGGCGGATTAGGGATTAGTAGATTTATAAGGTTTGTTGTGATGTGGGTTAATGGCGGATTAGGGGTTAATAGTTTTAATAGGTACTTTGCGATGTGGGTTAATTGGGTAAATTGTAATTGGCGGATTATGGGGTTAATAGTTTAATTAGGCATATTGCGTTGTGGGGGGTTGTCGGTTTAGGGGGTTAATACTTTTATTATTAATTCCGATGTGGGTTTGATGGCGGATATAGGGGTTTTACGTGTCCGGTTTATTTTTTGAGAGGCATGTTAGACTTTAACCCGAGATTTGACATTTTTTTTTTATTTTCTTAGACGCCGGCAGTTTCTAACGTGCTGTAAGTCACTTGCGACTCCAGAAATTTGTATTTACGCTCATTTCTGGACATTGCTAGTTTATCCGACTTACAGAACTTTATGAACTGCAGGCACCGTATATGTTAAACCCCGATGTGCGAGGTTAATTTCGGGCGGCACAAGTTTCAGCAGTTACGCCGCATATGTAATCTCGCCCTAGATTTGAGCCTTTAGAACATATTAGTAACAGTATCCCATGTTAATCACTATGGAGATCCCTAAAATGATCCTTTTAACTAATCTCTGACTGGAAATCCTAAAAGCAGTTGTACAATGTATATATTTTAAACTTGGTTTCTTTAAAGGGGCATAAGACCCTTTTTATCAAGATTCAAATAAACCATAACATTTTACACAACTTTCAAATTAACTTAATTTACTAAATTTGCTTTGTTCACTTGGTATCCTCAGTTGAAAAGCATATCTAGATAGGCTCAGGAGCAGGGAGCTAGCTGTTGATTGGTTGCTGCATATATATGTCTGTTGTCATTGGCTCACCACTGTCTTCAGCTAACTTACAGTGATGCATTGCTGCTCCTTCAATAAAGGATCAAAAGAAAATGAAGCCAATTGGAAAATAGTATTACATTTTAAAGCTGTTTAAAATTATATGCTCTGTCTTAATCATGAAAGAAATATTTTGGGTTTCATGTCCCTTTTAAACTGGAGACTTTTTTTGTAGCACTGGATATACACTGTTAAATTATTAATTATGTTCTTGGCTTCCAAGGTGATCTTTCTAGAAAAAAAAATAATTTGTACCAGTCTGATAAAAGCTGTATAGGGAGCCAAAATATATGCCAAAGTATTGGTTCACAGTGATATTATAGGCCATATTATTTTATTTATTTTTTTAATTAGACTTTAAATCTACCATAATTCACTTTCATATCAGACAGCGTAATGAATAAGTACAAGGATTTATAATTAGATTTTCATATGCATTGTGATTACACAAATTTATACAAATGTGAACACTGCATAACAAAAAATATTTACACTCATTTAATTGCAATGACAAATTAAATAAAATATTAAAAATAAATATAATATTTATTTGAAAAGTATAACAAATAATAGGAGATGAAGTATTATTGAAATGCAAATAAAACCAGATATTGCTATATTTTTCATATAATAAATTGAAAAATAAAATAATTAATATTAAAAATAAATAAATTATTTGGTAGCAAAAACTGTAAAGATATTTTGAAATGAAAGATTACTATAGTAAAAAACATATCTAGTGTGGTGAATGAAATAGAAAACAGAAAAAAAAATAGAACAACTTTTACCAAGATCTAAATATAATTATGTTTTCTTTCCTAACACATGGAGAGTCCACAACGTCATTCCAATTACTAGTGGGATATTCAACTCCTAGCGGGATATTCAACTCCTAGCCAGCAGGAGGAGGCAAAGAGCACCCCAGCAAAGCTGTTAAGTGTAACTTTCCTTACCCATAATCCCCAGTCAGTCATTCTCTTTGCCCCTGTCAAGGGAGGTTGTACAAAGTCGGTGTCTGAAGATAATTTGTCCTTTTATGGGTATTTTTTCCTGCAAGCAAGGACTGGGGTCAAGCTGTGTTCACGTCAATCTCTTGAGTAAGAGTAGTGGTGGCTTTTAGCAGTTAGAAGGCGGTGAGGTAGTACTTACTTTTCTTCTAACAAGTTTGCTACCCCTTTGTTGAAAGCCAGGGTTGGTGATTCTGATCTTTCTCTTACTACAGGTCCATGACAGGGAGCGCTGTGCCTGCCACACCTATGTTGCTGCTTTCTGCCCTGCAGCCGGATCCACAGGTAAGTAACTCTTCTTTTCTAGGTTAGAAAGGACAGCACTTTAGAAGTTAAACCTCTAGTGGATCTCATTATGGGACAAAATTACCCTATTGTCTTGGGGTACAGTCTTGGGGCAGCTTATTATTGGGGTTCATAGATATAATAGTTGGCACTTTATGTATGAGGACAGATGAGAGACTTTAGGGGTTAATCTCCTTACTTCTTGGCAGAATGTATGGCTTATAAATGTTATATTCATACATGGGAAATTTATTTATTCATTACTGCATTATCAATTTAATCAGCTTAGGGAGCTAACGGCTTTTAAAGGCTGATGCAGCCCTTATGGGTGGCGCAGGTTTCTGTTCCCGGCCGCTCACGTGACCTCTGCACTTCCGGTTTTACGGAGCGGACTTTTGTGAGCTCAGAGAGTCGGATTAAAGGCTGAGGAGCGGTGTTGGCTTTGCTATTTGCAGATCGGACTAACTTCAGTTGCTCTGGAACAGGGAAAAGATTGTTTACCTGACAGTTCACAGACTCTTCTGTTTGCCAGTGGGGTTTTAGCTCTGGTACGGTAGGAGCTTTAGATAGTTTGTCTGAAGTTAATTTTCATACATATTTTCCTTCATTATTATTTACTATGTTGACAATAAAAGAAAGTAAAAACTATTTTGAATTTTATTGGGTTCATAGTTCTGGTTATTGCTAGTGGGACCTGTGCTTTTGAGAACAGGATCAGCCTATCTCTCTGGATAAATGTTTGCTATGTTTAGAGAATCAGATTGCTCTACCAATGCAGTTTTGTTCCTCATGTTTAGCAAAAATGTTAAAATTTAAAGAAAAGATTCTCCCTTCTGAGCCAAGTGTCTCTCAGGATTTTTCTGTGTGTGACATCCCGCAGCTTTCACCTCAAACGTCCCAAGCCTTAGTTGTGTCTCATACTGTGCCTTCTGTGTCCTCTCAACCAACTGGGGGTGTTTACCTGGGGATTTTGCTGCTCAGATTGCTTCAGCAGTGTCAGCGGCTTTATCTGCTTTCCCTTCTTCGGGTAAGCGTAAGAGGAAATCTAAACATTTGCCTACTACTAAGGTTTCTGACCCCCTCTAAGTCGGCATTAGCCAGTCTTTCTCAATTGTCTGATGAGGAAAATTTCTTCAGTAGCTTCTGATGGAGAAATCTCAGACTCTGACACTTTCAGAGAAAAATCTTCAGAATCTGAAGAAGTGAATCTTATATTTAAGCTTGAACACCTCTGGTTACTGCTGAAGGAGGTTCTAGCTAATTTAGACGATTCTGAACCTTCAGTTTCTGTCAACCCTACTAAGTCTTCTAAACTGGATAGAGTTTATGATTCTCCATCTTCTGAGGAAGTTTTTCGTGTTCCAAGGAAGATGTCTGAAATTATAGCTCAGGAATGGGATAAACCAGGAGTTCCTTTTTTCCCTTCCCATGTTTTTAAAAAGATGTTTCCGGTGGCTGACTCTATTCGTGACTCATGGCACACTATACCTAAGGTAGAAAGAGCTATTTCTACTCTTGCTAAGTGAACTACCATTCCTATTGAGGATAATTGCTCTTTTAAGGATCCAATGGATAAGAAGCTAGAGGCTCACTTGAAAAAGATGTACATCCATCAAGGATTACAGTGGCAACCTGCAGCAAGTATTGCCACGGTTGCGGGTGCACCATCTTATTGGTGCGACCCCTTGGCGGATCTTATTTCTGAGGAAACTACGGTAGAGGAGATCCAGGATAGGATCAAAGCTCATAAATTGGCCAATACCTTTATCTGTGATGCCAACATGCAAATGATTAGACTGGGAGCTAGGATGTCTAGCTTCACTGTGCTAGCCCACAGTACTCTGTGGTTAAAATCTCGGTCATCTTATGTTTCTTCAAAGGCTAAGCTTTTAGCTTTACCATATAAGGGTAAAACTCTATTTGGGTCTGGTCTGGTGGAAATCCTTTCAGAAATTACAGGTGGAAAAGGATCTTTCCTATCTCTGGACAAGAAGAATTGAGCTAAGGGTCGACAATCTTCTAATTTTCGTTCTTTTCACAACTTTAAGGGACAAAATCCTCCCCTTCCTCTTCTAAACCAGGCCAATCCAGGTCCTCTTGGAAAACCATACAAAGAGAGAAGCACTCTACCAGGAACAAACAAAACAGTTCTATGGCGATTTACCACCCGGAAGCAGCCTCTATTAGACCAGAGTGCTTTTCACAAAGGAAAACTTTCCTTAAGTATATCAGTCTGATCCCGCCAAGTAAGGTCAGTCCAGCCCGAAATACCAGGCAATTCTCCTCTGAACAAGGAACATGACAACCCCAGACGATCGTTTCGGCCTCCTATGTGCCTCATCAGTGAGGTGCAGCCACATTCCTCTAAGCACACTGGGCAAGGAGTCCACGTCTGGTTTCCCCCATCACCCATAGGGAGACTTCCCCAGGGTCTTATTAATTTGCATACAAAGAGAGAAGCGCTCTACCAGGAACAAACAACAGCTCATTAGCTAGTTCTATGGCGATTTACCACCCGGAAACAGCCTCTTTTAGACCAGTGTGCTTTTCACAAAGGAAAACTTTCCTTAAGTATATCAGTCTGATCCCGCCAAGTAAGGTCAGTCCAGCCCCGAAATACCAGGCAATTCACCTCTGAACAAGGAACATGACAACCCCAGACGATTGTTTCGGCCTCCAATGGGCCTCGTCAGTGAGGTGCAGCCACATTCCTCTAAGCACACTGGGCAAGGAGTCCACGTCTGGTTTTCCCCCATCACCCATAGGGAGACTTCCCCAGGGTCATATTAATTTGCATACAAAGAGAGAAGCGCTCTACCAGGAACGAACAACAGCTCATTAGCTAGTTCTATGGCGATTTTCCACCCGGAAGCAGCCTCTTTTAGACCAGTGTCCTCTTGGAAAACCAGCCTGCCCTGGAATAAGGGAAAACAAAACAAGAAGCCTTCCACTGACTCTAAGTCAGCATGATGGGTCTGCCCCCGATCCAATTTTGGATCAGGTAGGGGGCAGGCTTTCCCTTTTTCGACAGGCTTGGATACACGCGATGTCCCAGATCCATGGGCTGTGGACATAGTATCCCAGGGATACAAAATAGGATTCAAGTCTCGCCCTCCAAGGGACAGATTTCTCCTATCAAGACTATCCTCAAACCATGTAAAGAGGGAGGCCTTCTTAAATTGCGTAAAGGACCTATCCTCCCTGGGAGTTATTGTACCAGTCCTTCTAGAGGAACAGGGTCTAGGATTCCTTTTAAATCTTTTTGTGGTTCCCAAAAAGGAGGGATCTTTTTGACCTGTCCTAGATTTTAAAGTGTCTCAACAAGTTCCTCAGGGTCCCGTCCTTCAAGACGGAAACTATTCGTTCCATTCTTCCATTGGTCCAGGAAGGTCAGTTCATGACGACCATAGACCTGAAGGATGTGTACTTACATGTTCCCATTCACAGGGATCATCACCAATTTCTAAGATTTGCCTTTCTGGACAAGCATTTCCATTTTTTTGCCCTTCCATTTGGTCTTTCTATGGCTTCCAGAATATTCACAAAGGTCCTGGGTGCACTATTGGCAGTGATCAGATCCCAGGGAATTGCAGTGGTGCCTTATCTAGATGACATTTTGGTTCAGGTGTCATCTTTTCAACTAGCAACATCTCATACAGAGATGTTGTCTTTTAAACGTTCCCACGGGTAGAAAGTGAATCAGGAAAAGAGCTCTCTAGTTCCATCTGCAAGAGTGTGGTTCCTAGGAACAATCATAGACTCCTTGTCCATGAAGCTTTTCCTAACGTATGTCAGAAAATCCAAACTTCTAGCTGCTTGCCTTTCTCTCCAGTCTACCTTTCATCCAATAGTGGCTCATTGCATGGAGGTGATTGGTCTGATGGTGGCTTCCATGGACATCATTCCCTTTGATCAATTCCATCTACGACCACTGCAGCTTTGCATTCTCCAATAATGGAACGGAGACCATTCAGATTTATCGCACCACAAGAGAATCTCTCTCGTGGTGGATTTCACAAGAACATCTGTCTTGGGGCACTTTCTTCCTGAGACCTTCCTGGGTGATTGTAACTTCGGTCGCCAGCCTGTCAGGCTGGGGAGCTGTTTGGGGTTCACTGAAGGTTCAGGGCCTGTGGTCTCGGGAAATCTTCTCTTCCCATAAACATCTTGGAGTTGAGAGCAATATTCAATGCCTTGACAGCGTGGTCTCACTTATCTTTTGTCCGGTTCATCAGATTCCAGTCGGACAACATCACCTCAGTGGCTTACATCAACCACCAGGGAGGAACTCGGAGTTCCTTGGCCATGAAGTAGGTGAATCACATTCTTTAGTGGGCTGAAGCTCAGGATTGTCTCCTATCTGCCATCCACATTCCAGGAGTGGACAATTGGGAAGCAGATTTCCTGAACAGACAGATTTTTCCCCCTGGGGAGTATGCTCTCCATCCAGAAGTGTTCTCTCAGATAACCCTCAGGTAGGGGGTTCCGGAGTTGGATCTGATGGCATCCCGACAAAACGCCAAGGTTCCAAAGTACGGTTCAAGGCCAAGAGATTCTCAGGCCGCTCTAATAGATGTCCTAGCAGTTCCTTGGGTTTTCTCTCTACCATAACTGTTTCCTCCATTTGCTTTCCTTCCACGAGTCATAGCTTGTATCAAACAGGAGAGAGCATCAGTAATACTCATAGCTCCTGCTTAGCCTCGCAGGATTTGGTTTGCGGATCTAATAAGGATGTCATCTCTACCTCCTTGGAGATTACGTCTGAGGAAGGACCTTCTAATTCAGGTTCCTTTCCTCCATCCAAACTTGGATTCTCTGAAGCTGACTGCTTGGAGATTGAACGCCTAGTTCTGTTTTTTCTGAAGTGAACATGGATACTATGCTTCATGCTCACAAACCTGTTACTCGCAAGATTTACCATAAGGTATGGTGTAAATATCTTTATTTTTGCGAATCTAAGGGTTTCTCCTGGAGCCAGGGGAGGATTCCCCGTATTTTATCTTTTCTTCAGGATGGCCTGGAGAAAGGTTTGTCGGTTAGTACTCTGAAGGGTCAGATTTCTGCATTATCAATCCTTTTGCACAAACGTCTGGCAGATTTACCAGGTGTTCAAGCTTTTGTTCAGGCCCTGGTCAGAATCAGGCCTTTGTTTAAACCTGTTGCTCCTCCTTGGAGCCTTAATTTAGTACTTAAAGTTTTGCAGCAGGCTCCGTTTGAGACGATGTATGTTGTTGATATAAAATTGTTATCTTGGAAGGTTTTGTTTCTCCTGGCTATTTCTTCCGCTCGCAGAGTTTCTAAGCTTTCAGCTCTGCAGTGTGATTCCCCTTACCTTATCTTTCATGCGGATAAGGTGGTCATTCGTTCTAAATTGGGGTTTCTTCCTAAGGTGGTGTCGGATCGAAACATTAATCATGGAATTGTTGTCCCTTCCTTTTGTCCTAATCCTTCTTCTCATAAGGAACTTCTTTTGCATAACTTTGATATTGTGTGCGCTCTAAAGTTTTACTTACAAGCTACTAAAGATTTTCGTCAATCTTCTGCCCTGTTTGTTGTTTTCTTTGGAAAGCGTAAAGGGTCAGAAGGCCACTTCTACTACCCTTTCCCTCTGGTTAAGAAGTATGATTAGTTTGGCTTATGAGACTGCTGGACAGCAGCCTCCTGAGAGAATTACTGCTCATTCCACTATGGCTGTCTCCTCTTCTTGGGCTTTTAAAAACAAAGCTTCTGTGGAACAGATTTGCAAGGATGCAACATGGTCCTCTCTGCATACTTTTTCAAAATTCTACAAATTTGATACTTTTGCCTTGGCTAAGGCTTCTTTTGGGAGAAAGGTTCTTCAAGCGGTGGTGGCCTTTTTCTCCCTCCCTGTTTATTCCGTGTCCTCTAGCTTGGGTATTGGTTCCCACTAGTATTTGGAATGACCTTGTGGACTCTCCATGCTGAATGCCTGGGAATGCTTACCTGATAAGTTTCTTTCTTTCCGGACATGGAGAGTCCACGACCCCGCCATCTTCTTAATTATAATTCAGCAGTTTTTTTGAGTAAACCTCAGGCACCTTTTCACCCTTGTGTTTCTTCTTTTTACATTTTCCTTCGGCTGAATGCCTGGGGATTATGGGTAAGGGAATTTACACTTAACAGCTTTGCTGGGGTGCTTTTTACCTCCTCCTGCTAGCCAAGAGTTTAATATCCCACTAGTAATTGGAATGACGTTCTGTACTCTCCATGCCCGGAAAGAAAGAAATGTATCAGGTAAGCATACATTTTGTTTTCCTACACATTATGATTACACAAATGTATATACAAATAGCCTTTTGTGTCAAAAATATATTTCCAATCATTTAATTTAATTTACAAATTAAAAGCAACAAAATATGTTGATAAAAAAAGTAACTAAAAATATATAATACTTTTTGGAAACTAGTAAATAATATGAAATTAATAATTATTTAAATGGTGATAAAAATAAATTCATGCTAAATTGTTTTATAATTAATGAAAATATTTTTTATAAATAACGAAAAACTAAAAGGATACAGAGCATTATAAATAAATACATTGGATTGGATCGCTATTGATAGTGCAAGGTGCGCTATCAATTTTGTAGAACCACAGAAAGATTAGAACGCAATCTGGTATTACAAATCCATGATAAAACAGAATAACCAGAGAATGTTAAGCGCGGTCCACTTCCATTTAGCATGCCCTATACTTTCATTGGCTAGCGCAGCTTATATTACAAGTTGTAAGTTAAAGGAACAGTCAAAATTAATTGATTCAGATAGGGCCTATAATTTTAAACAACTTCCAATTTACTTTTTCTATTATCAAAATTGGCTTTGTTCTCTTGGTATTCTTTGTTGAAAGCTAAACCTAGGTAGACTCATATGCTAATTTTCTAAGCCTTTGAAGGCCTCTTATCTATACAATTTATCACTGTTCAGTAGCGGACCTATTCAACAAAGGGTCCTGGTGCAAGATAGATAGATAGACCTGCAACCTGTACTAATAAAAGGCTCCCCTGCATTAGAATTGTACACATTCTGTAAACGCCTGTGTATAGACTGGCTGCAATGGGCCTCCTAGCACTTGGGCTCTGCTGCCACTACACCTGCTGCACCAATGGTAGTTCTGCCCCTGTCACAGTTAGGCAGCGCTAACTTGTCAGTTAACGACAAAGGACGTACCCTGTACGTCCTTAGGGTTTTAAAGTGGTGGAAGCGATCCTGATCGCTTCCAGCCACTTTCATGGTATTGCAGTGATGCCTCGATATTGAGGCATCCTGCAATACCATTTTTCTTTTTACACCGATGCAGAGAGAGTCACTCTGTGGCCCTCTATGCACCGGCAGCGATGATGCCGATCGTTGGTGGGTGGGAGCCATAGCAGGGAGCTGTGTGGGCAGCCCATCGTTACTCAACATCCGGTTCCTGTATTTGGAATGTACATGCCGGGTGTCGGGAGCGTGCGGGGGGTGTGCAGGGGGTGCGCGCAGCCATCAACTTGAAAATGTATGGGAAGGAATGAGAGGGATGGAGGAATAAATGATGATCAAAGGATCTGGGAAGGGGAGGGTGTAGGGTTTTGAGGGGGGGCAGCTACACTACAGAATAATTCATTATTTAATATAAAAAATGTAAAAAAAAAAAATGTTTGGGAGGGATCAGGGGGTGGGATGTGTCAGGTGGGAGGCTGATCTCTACATTAAAACTAAAATTAACCCTACAAGCTACCTAATTAACCCCTTCACTGCTGTGCATAATACAAGTGTGGTGTGCAGCGGCATTTAGCGGCCTTCTAAATACCAAAAAGCAATGCCAAAGGCATATATGTCTGCTATTTCTGAACAAAGGGGATCCCAGAGAAGCATTTACAACCATTCGTGCCATAATTGCACAAGCTGTTTGTAAATCATTTCTGAGGGAAACCTAAAGTTAGTGAAAACCTGAACAATTTTTTTTATTTGATCGCATTTGGTGGTGAAACGGTGGCATGAAATATACCAAAATTGGCCTAGATCAATACTTTGGGTTGTCTACTACACTACACTAAAGCTAAAATTAACCCTACAAGCTTCCTACAAGCTCCCTAATTAACCCCTTCACTGCTGGGCATAATACAGGTGTGGTACGCAGCAGCATTTAGCCTTCTAATTACCAAAGAGCAACGCCAAAGCCATATATGTCTGCTATTTCTGAACAAAGCAGATCCCAGAGAAGCATTTACAACCATTTGTGCCATAATTGCACAAGCTGTTTGTAAATAATTTCAGTGAGAAACCTAAAGTTTGTGAAAAGGTTTGTGAACGATTTTTTGTATTTGATCGCATTTGGCAGTGAAATTGTGGCATGAAATATACCAAAATGGGCCTAGATCAATCCTTTGGATTGTCTACTAAAAAAAATATATACTACTACTGCTACTTGTATTTATTGCCCCATAACTTACAAAAAAAGCACAGAACATGTAA